>NC_030438.2:8862500-9030000 GCF_001660625.3 Ictalurus punctatus | reverse complement strand
GTTCATTACTACTGGATTTAAAACTGTACTATTTTCATCACTGATATGTTTCTCTCTTACAGAAGGACACCTCAAAATCAAAGGAAGTGCTTGACTAAACAAGAAATGGCCGCACATCACTTCCAACATCTTCTCTGCCTTTGTGCTCTACTTCTCGTTCCTCCAGGTACAAACACAAATTTCGGGATCTATTTGATTAAGAAGTTAATATGATGCATAGAAGACAGACAAATGCACAAAAATTTGCAAGTACTGTATGACATAACAGATAGAAAGGACAGAAAGAAAACATACAGCTACTGGAGACTCTGTCCATTAATGTTAAATAAACAAATCCTTATAGAAAACAATTTTTAACATATAACTGCAAACAGAAATTGCGGATTCCTCCTCAAGATTGCGGACCATTTCAAAATTGAGTAGAGAAATGTATATGGCAGATTTTGAGTTCATTGTTGTAGTTTTCCACAAATGATCAATGTAGAGGAAAATCAGGAGTCAATGAGAATTTTGGAGAATTACTTTGTGCTGATACATTACTTTAACATTATTTTGAATTTATTCCTGCTGCTATAGCATTAATTTTATTTAATCTGAATGAAGTGTACTATGGCTAGATCAAAGACAAACTTTATCGAGTGTCTAGTGGACAATAAAGATATTGTTAAACATAATATAACAGATATTATCAAAGATAATAGTCCTTTTAAAATCATTGTTTTTGCAGATATGCGGTTGCCATCGCACACAGTAACATACCGTAGTGATCAAGTCCATAGTTTAATGTTCCATTGATTTATGGACACAAGAAATATGTGCAACAGTCGTCAATTCACCAATATGTAAATAGTTCGGATAATTTTAATTTGATTCCTTATTGCTTATCACCCTATTGAAAGGCATGTATCCCACACATATATGTACCACAGTTCAAGTCAATCGGACCTACGGTTCATGAGGAGAACATTTTTTTGTAGTTTTGGACAAATTTGGAATGTACTGGAAAATGTATCATGGCAGACTTCAAGGAATCCTAAAAATGTTTATTAATCATAATTAAGCTGCCACCATACAAGTTCCTGTGGATTAGCTGTTACTATAGAAACGATAACGTATTAGATCTAGCGCATGGGTAGGTCCACTATTGTTAGAGCGCTGTTGTAGAGAATTTGGTCCTTCAACATATTCTGACTAATCAGACTACATATTTAAGAGTAATTTGGTATGACATTTCCTCAAGTAGTATCTATGTGTTGATGTGTTAATTCCTCAAACATTAATAATGTTGCCAAGAGTTAATTATGGTTTCTGGTGAAACAATGGGTGTATATATATATATATATATATATATATATATATATATATATATATATATATATATATATATATATATATAATTTTATTTTTCTTGTTGTTGTTGGTTTGTTTTGTCATAAATACATTTAATGATCAGCCTCCTATGAATATATTAATGTCTATATTGGAGAAAAGTCAATCAAATTAAATCAACATCAAAAGAATCTGACCTGCTAGAGTTTACCAGCGCTGTGATACAAATGTTCTCACAGACTACGTTTACATGGACAGCAGTAATCTAATTATTGACCTTACTCTGATTAAGATAATAATTGATTAAGATGTTTACATGAGTCGCTTTTAGAATATTCCTGTCATGTATCCGTTTTACATGTTTTAGAACATAATTAGATTAACAGCCCGCATCATTACGTCACCGTGCCACGCCGTCCATCCAGAATTTCACGTATCAACATACAGTTCGTCTTCGTTATGGGACCGTATACAGTTTTGGGTGTTTTTGTTAAATTTTTTTATGAATGCTTTAAGTGAAGTTAATTATTGTTGTACGTACAAATAGACAGCTGCTTGAAGCCGTGGGCTGTGCCCCAAACCGCATACTTACCGTCTATATAGTAGCCGAGATACATGTAATTTTTCCAACCTACAGGCCTATAGTAGGTAACTACGCGGTTTGGGACGCAGCCGAACTCTCTTGTTCACTGTAAAACGTAAAACTGCCGTGTGTGATCATGTCCTGTCGTAAAATGCGGTTCATGACGTTCATAATGTGACTAAGGTGTTTACATGTTTGTAATACACGTCCATAATGCGATTAAAACAGGAGTACTCCACCTGTCTTAATTCGATTATTGCTTACTTCGAGTATAATCTTAATCAAATTAAGGTAATTAAAAATTGCTGTTTACATGGTAGTGTCTTAATTAGAGTATGGTCTTAATCGGGTTAAGAGTGGATTATTGTTGTCCATGTAAACGCACTGACAGTCACTTACAGTCACAGATCAGTTACTTCGCCTTAGCACAATTCTTGAATGTGTTGAGAAATAAAGTAATGTTATGAGTCTAAACCTCTTTAAAAAAAAATAAAAATTCTGCACTGTAAACACTCTCTAGCCTTCACGGTGCTTGATTTGAATAGAAGTGTAGGTGTATAGCATGTGTGAAGGCAGAATGAATGCCCAAGTTGATTTGGGCTGATCTGTGAATGAGCATTAGATAGTTAGTTAGTTAGTTAGTTAGTTAGTTACAGTTACATTTATATAGCCCTTTTCTAGACACTCAAAGCGCTTTTTACATTGTATGGGGGAAATCTCCTCAACCACCACGAGTGTGTAGCATTCACCTGGATGATGAAGCCATAGTTTGCCAGAAAAAGAAATAAGACATTAAAGAGTCTCATAAACCAGGAAACGGTGCAGAAAAATAATCACGGTAGTCATTAGCCTATATGAGGGAGGAGACCGGTATGATTCTTGGAAGGAAGAGCAACAAATAGTTCTATCATTACAGAGACAATGACTCCAGCAGGGTGGATGAGATTATTTCTAAATTGTATTTTGATATCTGATACACAAATAACCCAAATGTATTTTGCAATAGTCTTGGGGTTTGGAGTCTAGGTCAATTCGAGTCAACGTATAAGAAGTTAACTAGAAAGAAGGAGGTTGTTCTCATGCATGGTCTTTCTTACAGTCTTCAGTTATTTTGTAACTCCATATCTGTAAACAAGGGAGAAAATGATAACCACGGAATGTGGTATAGTAATACTTTAAAAATCAAGACTTTTGATTCAGTTTCATAATATCTAGCATTAGCTATCGACCACCATATCCAACCACCATATCCGTAAGCAAGGTGGTCGATAGCTAATGCTAGATATTATGAAACCGAATCAAACATCTTGATATTTAAAGTATTACTATACCACGTTCTGTGGTTATCATTTTCTCCCTTGTTTTTGTAGCCACAAGATCATATCATCCAGCTCACTAGCTAAGAAAAGTATAATGAAAATGAAAGAATGTTACTGGCCATGTCAAATGGCCGTTCATGAACCAGTTCATGTTTTTGTTGAATGCTGGATAAAAGTGCCATGTTTCTCATTCTACCCTGATTATTCCCCTGAGTATTTTTCAAATGCAAAAATTCAGAAGGCAAAACCTTTGACTCTTTCTGGCTTTCCCATGGTTTTCTCTCGGTCTCTTTCCAGGACACAGTTACTTCATGATTGATTCCAAGGCCGTACTGCAAGGATTCATGGACCGGTGGACCCTGAAGGAAAACCAGCAAGTGCCAAAGCTCTACCAGATGACCGTGTGCTTGGATGTGCGCTTGTTGACTGCGGGAAGGTGGATGGCCTTTAGCTACATAGCGCCTCGCTCACCGTACTATGACCTGGCACTGCAGGGTGACAGCTATGCTGTGTACATCTGGCTCCTGGGTGTGCAACACCGCTTCCGTGTTCCGATGTCACTGGAACGTTGGCACCGGCTGTGTCTGCGCATTGACTCATTACAAAACAGCTTCAGCCTCACCATCAGCAGCAGTCAGGATGTGCACCAGCGTACAGTGATTATTAACGCCATGCGACCCAATGGCAAGCTACAGCTGGGATTTCATCCTTGGGAAGTCTCTCCAGGAAGCAGTATGGCCACCATAGAGCTCTACCTGTTCAGAGTGTGGGGGGATGTGAGAGAACATTCAGCATGTGAGGATGGCACAATTGTGGGCTGGGACTCAAGTATATGGAGAATCAGTCAAGCCCAGACCTGGGTCCAGGATAACACACTTTCCTGCAGTGAGTACAATAAACAGAAAGTGGCTGGTTTTGAACTGTCTTTTGTCATGGTACTGAAATCTTGCTTTCTGTAGGCATGGTCTTGGGAACTGTACGTGTCAAACATAGCCAGGAACAGACTACAAATACTGCAAACAGTGAGTGCCACCTTATTTTCATAGCAACTTTATGGTGTGTTAGTAAGGTGTTGGGCCACCACAAGCATCCAGAAGTTAGCACAGTTTAGCATCAGTTCAAGACTCTGGAACTGTACCAGAGTGATGGAACACCGTTCTTTAAAAAGACTGTGTTTTGACTTAATCTGTGTTTTGATGATTGTGGTGCAGAAACAGGAAGAACCAGAAAGACAATTTATCCAATACAATAATTTTAACTGGTAAATAATCTCAAAAGCTCCTGAATGGAAAGAGGTGTGTTAGTTAGTTGAGTTGAGTGTGAGTGTAGTAAAGCTCGGGCTGGATAGTGATTGGCATGGAGAACTGTGGCTCCTGGATTGCAGGAACTCTTTGCATCAGTGCGTAAATTAATCTGTTAATACAAATGTGTCTATGTGTTTTGCTGATGCTCTATCAAACTTCATATAACATTCATATAGTACCATACACCTTTTGTAAACATTTTACTCACAGTTGTGCTGTTGAGATTGTACATATGTTTCTATCTAAACTTCATTTAAATGCAATTCTCTTTTTTATTCATACAGAAAATGGTACTGCCATTACAACCAGAACTCCAATTGCTGCTGCTTCTGCTACCAGGGCTATCATTACTACTATACTCAATTACTATAATCACACTAACACAAATAACACACCTGCCAAAAAATCTCCTATTATGAGAAGATCTGTTAAAGCTACTATTCTTACTGCCAAAGGTCCTATCTCTTCCAAAACTTTTTATACTATGAACAAAACAATTAAAACCACTATTCCTATTATGAAAGGTACTACCCCAATTGAAATTCATACTCCTACAACTACTATTCCTTCGACAGCCGCCAGAAATGTTATAGCAAATACATCTCCTATCAAAAATACTACTGTAAGTACTAACCATACCAAAACTACACCACTTGCTAAAAATGGTAGTGCAATTACTACCCAAGCCGTTACTAGTAATGCGACCACCAAAGATCCTATCGTAAATATTACCCTCAGTAGAGCTTCTAATCCTTTTACTACTACCAAAGCTGTTACAACTAGTAATGTCACAACCAAAGATACTACAAGAAAAGGTCCCCATAGTACAACTCCAAATCCTTCTACTGCTACCAAACTTGTTACAACTAGTAATGTCACAACCAAAGATACTACAAGAAAAGGTGCCCTTAGTACAGCTCCAAATCCTTCTACTACTACCAAACTTGTTACAACAAGTAATGTCACAACCAAAGATACTACAAGAAAAGGTCCCCATAGTACAGCTCCAAATCCTTCTACTACTACCAAACTTGTTACAACTAGTAATGTCACAACCAAAGATACTACAATAAAAGGTCCCCATAGTACAGCTCCAAATCCTTCTACTACTACCAAACTTGTTACAACTAGTAATGTCACAACCAAAGATACTACAATAAAAGGTCCCCATAGTACAGCTCCAAATCCTTCTACTACTACCAAACTTGTTACAACTAGTAATGTCACCACCAAAGATACTACAAGAAATGGTACCCATGATACAGCTTTTAATCCTTTTACTACTAAAAAAGCTGTTACAACAAGTAATGTCACAACCAAAGATACTACAAGAAAAGTTCCCCATAGTACAGCTTCAAATCCTTCTACTACTACCAAACCTATTACAACAAGCAATGCCACCACCAAAGATACTACAAGAAAAGGTCCCCATAGTACAGCTCCAAATCCTTCTACTACTACCAAACTTGTTACAACTAGTAATGTCACAACCAAAGATACTACAATAAAAGGTCCCCATAGTACAGCTCCAAATCCTTCTACTACTACCAAACTTGTTACAGCTAGTAATGTCACAACCAAAGACACTACAAGAAAAGGTGCCCTTAGTACAGATTCTAATCCTTCTACTGCTACCAAACTTGTTACAACTAGTAATGTCACAACCAAAGATACTACAAGAAAAAGTCCCCATAGTACAGCTCCAAATCCTTCTACTACTACCAAACCTATTACAACAAGTAATGCCACCACCAAAGATACTACAAGAAAAGGTACCCATAATACAGCTTTTAAACCTTTTACTACTACCAAAGCTGTTACAACAAGTAATGTGACAACCAAAGATACTACAAGAAAAGTTCCCCATAGTACAGCTTCAAATCCTTCTACTACTACCAAACCTATTACAACAAGCAATGCCACCACCAAAGATGCTACAAGAAATGGTACCCATAATACAGCTTTTAATCCTTTTACTACTACCAAACTTGTTACAACAAGTAATGTCACAACCAAAGATACTACAAGAAAAGGTCCCCATAGTACAGCTCCAAATCCTTCTACTACTACCAAACTTGTTACAACAAATAATGTCACAACCAAAGATACTACAAGAAAAGGTCCCCATAGTACAGCTCCAAATCCTTCTACTACTACCAAACTTGTTACAACTAATAATGTCACAACCAAAGATACTACAAGAAAAGGTCCCCATAGTACAGCTCCAAATCCTTCTACTACTACCAAACTTGTTACAACTAGTAATGTCACAACCAAAGATACTACAATAAAAGGTCCCCATAGTACAGCTCCAAATCCTTCTACTACTACCAAACTTGTTACAACTAGTAATGTCACAACCAAAGATACTACAAGAAAAGGTCCCCATAGTACAGCTCCAAATCCTTCTACTACTACCAAACTTGTTACAACAAATAATGTCACAACCAAAGATACTACAAGAAAAGGTCCCCATAGTACAGCTTCAAATCCTTCTACTACTACCAAACCTATTACAACAAGCAATGCCACCACCAAAGATACTACAAGACATGGTACCCATAATACAGCTTTTAATCCTTTTACTACTAAAAAAGCTGTTACAACAAGTAATGTCACAACCAAAGATACTACAAGAAAAGTTCCCCATAGTACAGCTTCAAATCCTTCTACTACTACCAAACTTGTTACAACTAGTAATGTCACAACCAAAGATACTACAAGAAAAGGTCCCCATAGTACAGCTCCAAATCCTTCTACTACTACCAAACTTGTTACAACTAGTAATGTCACAACCAAAGATACTACAAGAAAAGGTCCCCATAGTACAGCTCCAAATCCTTCTACTACTACCAAACTTGTTACAACAAATAATGTCACAACCAAAGATACTACAAGAAAAGGTCCCCATAGTACAGCTCCAAATCCTTCTACTACTACCAAACTTGTTACAGCTAGTAATGTCACAACCAAAGATACTACAAGAAAAGGTCCCCATAGTACAGCTCCAAATCCTTCTACTACTACCAAACCTATTACAACAAGCAATGCCACCACCAAAGATACTACAAGAAATGGTACCCATAATACAGCTTTTAATCCTTTTACTACTAAAAAAGCTGTTACAACAAGTAATGTCACAACCAAATATACTACAAGAAAAGGTCCCCATAGTACAGCTCCAAATCCTTCTACTACTACCAAACTTGTTACAGCTAGTAATGTCACAACCAAAGACACTACAAGAAAAGGTGCCCTTAGTACAGCTTCTAATCCTTCTACTACTACCAAACTTGTTACAGCTAGTAATGTCACAACCAAAGATACTACAAGAAAAGGTCCCCATAGTACAGCTCCAAATCCTTCTACTACTACCAAACCTATTACAACAAGCAATGCCACCACCAAAGATACTACAAGAAATGGTACCCATAATACAGCTTTTAATCCTTTTACTACTAAAAAAGCTGTTACAACAAGTAATGTCACAACCAAATATACTACAAGAAAAGGTCCCCATAGTACAGCTCCAAATCCTTCTACTACTACCAAACTTGTTACAACTAGTAATGTCACAACCAAAGATACTACAATAAAAGGTCCCCATAGTACAGCTCCAAATCCTTCTACTACTACCAAACTTGTTACAACTAGTAATGTCACAACCAAAGATACTACAATAAAAGGTCCCCATAGTACAGCTCCAAATCCTTCTACTACTACCAAACTTGTTACAACTAGTAATGTCACCACCAAAGATACTACAAGAAATGGTACCCATGATACAGCTTTTAATCCTTTTACTACTAAAAAAGCTGTTACAACAAGTAATGTCACAACCAAATATACTACAAGAAAAGGTCCCCATAGTACAGCTCCAAATCCTTCTACTACTACCAAACTTGTTACAGCTAGTAATGTCACAACCAAAGACACTACAAGAAAAGGTGCCCTTAGTACAGCTTTTAATCCTTCTACTACTACCAAAGCTGTTACAACAAGTAATGTGACAACCAAAGATACTACAAGAAAAGTTCCCCATAGTACAGCTTCAAATCCTTCTACTACTACCAAACCTATTACAACAAATAATGCCACCACCAAAGATACTACAAGAAAAGGTACCCATAATACAGCTTTTAATCCTTTTACTACTACCAAAGTTGTTACAACAAGTAATGTGACAACCAAAGATACTACAAGAAGAGGTCCCCATAGTACAGCTCCAAATCCTTCTACTACTACCAAACTTGTTACAACTAGTAATGTCACAACCAAAGATACTACAATAAAAGGTCCCCATAGTACAGCTCCAAATCCTTCTACTACTACCAAACTTGTTACAACTAGTAATGTCACAACCAAAGATACTACAATAAAAGGTCCCCATAGTACAGCTCCAAATCCTTCTACTACTACCAAACTTGTTACAACTAGTAATGTCACCACCAAAGATACTACAAGAAATGGTACCCATGATACAGCTTTTAATCCTTTTACTACTAAAAAAGCTGTTACAACAAGTAATGTCACAACCAAAGATACTACAAGAAAAGTTCCCCATAGTACAGCTTCAAATCCTTCTACTACTACCAAACCTATTACAACAAGTAATGCCACCACCAAAGATACTACAAGAAAAGGTCCCCATAGTACAGCTCCAAATCCTTCTACTACTACCAAACTTGTTACAACTAGTAATGTCACAACCAAAGATACTACAATAAAAGGTCCCCATAGTACAGCTCCAAATCCTTCTACTACTACCAAACTTGTTACAGCTAGTAATGTCACAACCAAAGACACTACAAGAAAAGGTGCCCTTAGTACAGATTCTAATCCTTCTACTGCTACCAAACTTGTTACAACTAGTAATGTCACAACCAAAGATACTACAAGAAAAAGTCCCCATAGTACAGCTCCAAATCCTTCTACTACTACCAAACCTATTACAACAAGTAATGCCACCACCAAAGATACTACAAGAAAAGGTACCCATAATACAGCTTTTAAACCTTTTACTACTACCAAAGCTGTTACAACAAGTAATGTGACAACCAAAGATACTACAAGAAAAGTTCCCCATAGTACAGCTTCAAATCCTTCTACTACTACCAAACCTATCACAACAAGCAATGTCACCACCAAAGATGCTACAAGAAATGGTACCCATAATACAGCTTTTAATCCTTTTACTACTACCAAACTTGTTACAACAAGTAATGTCACAACCAAAGATACTACAAGAAAAGGTCCCCATAGTACAGCTCCAAATCCTTCTACTACTACCAAACTTGTTACAACAAATAATGTCACAACCAAAGATACTACAAGAAAAGGTCCCCATAGTACAGCTCCAAATCCTTCTACTACTACCAAACTTGTTACAACTAATAATGTCACAACCAAAGATACTACAAGAAAAGGTCCCCATAGTACAGCTCCAAATCCTTCTACTACTACCAAACTTGTTACAACTAGTAATGTCACAACCAAAGATACTACAATAAAAGGTCCCCATAGTACAGCTCCAAATCCTTCTACTACTACCAAACTTGTTACAACTAGTAATGTCACAACCAAAGATACTACAATAAAAGGTCCCCATAGTACAGCTCCAAATCCTTCTACTACTACCAAACTTGTTACAACTAGTAATGTCACAACCAAAGATACTACAAGAAAAGGTCCCCATAGTACAGCTCCAAATCCTTCTACTACTACCAAACTTGTTACAACAAATAATGTCACAACCAAAGATACTACAAGAAAAGGTCCCCATAGTACAGCTTCAAATCCTTCTACTACTACCAAACCTATTACAACAAGCAATGCCACCACCAAAGATACTACAAGAAATGGTACCCATAATACAGCTTTTAATCCTTTTACTACTAAAAAAGCTGTTACAACTAGTAATGTCACAACCAAAGATACTACAAGAAAAGTTCCCCATAGTACAGCTTCAAATCATTCTACTACTACCAAACCTATTACAACAAGTAATGCCACCACCAAAGATACTACAAGAAAAGGTACCCATAATACAGCTTTTAATCCTTTTACTACTACCAAAGTTGTTACAACAAGTAATGTGACAACCAAAGATACTACAAGAAGAGGTCCCCATAGTACAGCTCCAAATCCTTCTACTACTACCAAACTTGTTACAACTAGTAATGTCACAACCAAAGCTACTACAAGAAAAAGTCCCCATAGTACAGCTCCAAATCCTCCTACTACTACCAAACTTGTTACAGCTAGTAATGTCACCACCAAAGACACTACAAGAAAAGGTACCCATAATACAGCTTTTAATCCTTTTACTACTACCAAAGTTGTTACAACAAGTAATGTGACAACCAAAGATACTACAAGAAGAGGTCCCCACAGTACAGCTCCAAATTCTTCTACTACTACCAAACTTGTTACAACTAGTAATGTCACAACCAAAGTTACTACAAGAAAAGTTCCCCATAGTACAGCTTCATATCCTTCTACTATTACCAAACCTATTACAACAAGTAATGCCACCACCAAAGATACTACAAGAAAAGGTACCATAATACAGCTTTTAATCCTTTTACTACTAAAAAACCTGTTACAACAAGTAATATGACAACCAAAGATACTACAAGAAAAGGTCCCCATAGTAAAGCTCCAAATCCTTCTACTACTACCAAATTTGTTACAACTAGTAATGCCACCACCAAAGACACTACAAGAAAAGGTGCCCATAGTACAGCTTTTAAACCTTTTACTACTACCAAAGCTGTTACAACAAGTAATGTGACAACCAAAGATACTACAAGAAGAGGTCCCCATAGTACATCTCCAAATTCTTCTACTACTACCAAACTTGTTACAACTAGTAAGGCCACCACCAAAGACATTACAAGAAAAGGTGCCCATAGTACAGCTTTTAAACCTTTTACTACTACCAAACTTGTTACAACTAGTAATGTCACAACCAAAGATACTACAAGAAAAGTTCCCCATAGTACAGCTTCATATCCTTCTACTATTACCAAACCTATTACAACAAGTAATGCCACCACCAAAGATACTACAAGAAAAGGTACCATAATACAGCTTTTAATCCTTTTACTACTAAAAGAACTGTTACAACAAGTAATGTGACAACCAAAGATACTACAAGAAAAGGTCCCCATAGTACAGCTTCAAATCCTTCTACTACTACCAAACCTATTACAACAAGCAATGCCACCACCAAAGATACTACAAGAAATGGTACCCATAATACAGCTTTTAATCCTTTTACTACTAAAAAAGCTGTTACAACAAGTAATGTGACAACCAAAGATACTACAAGAAGAGGTCCCCATAGTACAGCTCCAAATCCTTCTACTACTACCAAACTTGTTACAACTAGTAATGTCACAACCAAAGCTACTACAAGAAAAAGTCCCCATAATACAGCTCCAAATCCTCCTACTACTACCAAACTTGTTACAGCTAGTAATGTCACAACCAAAGACACTACAAGAAAAGGTGCCCTTAGTACAGCTTCTAATCCTTCTACTACTACCAAAGCTGTTACAACAAGTAATGTGACAACCAAAGATACTACAAGAAAAGGTACCATAATACAGCTTTTAATCCTTTTACTACTAAAAAACCTGTTACAACAAGTAATATGACAACCAAAGATACTACAAGAAAAGGTCCCCATAGTACAGCTCCAAATCCTTCTACTACTACCAAATTTGTTACAACTAGTAATGCCACCACCAAAGACACTACAAGAAAAGGTACCCATAGTACAGCTTTTAAACCTTTTACTACTACCAAAGCTGTTACAACAAGTAATGTGACAACCAAAGATACTACAAGAAGAGGTCCCCATAGTACAGCTCCAAATTCTTCTACTACTACCAAACTTGTTACAACTAGTAATGTCACAACCAAAGATACTACAAGAAAAGTTCCCCATAGTACAGCTTCATATCCTTCTACTATTACCAAACCTATTACAACAAGTAATGCCACCACCAAAGATACTACAAGAAAAGTTACCATAATACAGCTTTTAATTCTTTTACTACTAAAAAAACTGTTACAACAAGTAATGTGACAACCAAAGATACTACAAGAAAAGGTCCCCATAGTACAGCTTTAAATCCTTCTACTACTACCAAACCTATTAGAACAAGTAATGCCACCACCAAGGATACTACAAGAAAAGGTACCCTCAATACAGCTTTTAATCCTTTTACTACTACCAAATTTGTTAAAACTAGTAATGCCACCACCAAAGTCACTACAATAAAAGGTACCCATATTACAGCTTTTAAACCTTTTACTACTACCAAAGCTGTTACAACAAGTAATGTGACAACCAAAGATACTACGAGAAAAGGTCCCTATAGTACAGCTCCAAATCCTTCTACTACTACCAAACTTGTTACAATTAGTAATGCCACCACCAAAGATACTACAAGAAAAGCTACCCATAGTACATTTTCTTGTCCTTCTATTACTACCAAACCTGTTACATCAAATAATGCCACCACCAAAGATACTACAAGTAATTCTGCCCATAGTACAGCTTCTCATCTTTCTACTACTACCAAAGATTTTAAAACTAGTAATGCCAGCAATAAATATACTACAATAAATACTTCCAGTACTATAGCTTCTAAACCTTTTACTAAGACTAAAGCTCTTACCACTAGTTATGCCATCACCAAAGATACTACAAGAAATACTACCCATAGTACAGCTTCTAATCCTTCTACTACTTCCAAATTTGTTTAAACTAATACTGTCACCACCAAAACAATACTGAAAGAAAAGCTACTCATAGTAGTAGTAATGTCACCACCAAAGATACTACAAGAAATACTACCCATAATCCTTTTACTACTACGAAAGATGTTACAATTAGTAATGCCACCACCAAGGATACTGCAAGAATAGATTCCCATGGTATGGCTCATAATAAATAAAGTCACTCCAAGAATACTATCGATAGAACATCTTCTAATCCTTCTACTATTACCAAAGGAGTTACAAGCCATAATACCATTACAGTGCAAGTACTACCTCTACTACATCTGTTGGACTGAACCCTATCGTCTCTCTCATCATCATCACTTTATTTTACCTCTTCAAACACAAACATCACATCCGACTCCATTACTACCGCCCTGTCTCAATCACAAGTCGCAAAAAATTCCACGTCAAAATCTTCAACTGTGCTACTTCCTGCCACTGTCACAGCAACACAGAGGTTATTCCTGCGTTCAGCTAAATCCGTAGCTTTCTTTCCAGGTATGTTTGTTATTCATGCTTTTATTTTTTGTGCAGACACAACTTAGTTAAGCATAATTTAGTTTACTTGCCTGAGCAAAAAAATTTGTTTTTTCATGGTCAGAAATATAATTTCCTAAGCTGATAAGGAATATAACATTTAAAATCTGCTAGTAGTTGTAAACCAAATATATTGTTTTCCGAGAACCAGTATTATCATGTATGCAAGGCTAACTTAAATACTTTTTAACAATATTACAATAATGCCATTCTTCACCAGATTTACGCCAATTTACATAAAAATACAGAAAATATGCACCAGATTTATGTGATGATGTAGATTTTTCTCATAGACTTGTTAGTCGTGGAAATAGCCAACTATAACTAGCTGACGTAAACTGAGAAATCTGGAGAGTATAAAGACATACATGATACATTAACTTCATTGTACTTAGTTTAGTTGCTGTATGAAATTGTGTGAAAGTGGTTGTATTTTACTAAAATGTATTGTTGTTTTTGGACTCCTGGCTGGCTCACTCTTGAGTGACTGGCTGATCTGGCACAGACAAAGTTTCAGAACACTGAGACCTTAAAATCTTTTTTAAATTATTTGCTTTTTTCCCCATTTCAGTGCCAGTTGTTGTGAAGTGCAACTATTTGCAGTTATGTGCTGACAACAGTAAGCAAGAACATTCTTTTACTGCTAATTTTACTTTTGCTCTTTATATTTTTGTGTTGTTTCAAAATGACTTCGATATTCCTTTATATTCTCTTTCTGTAGCATGGCATTACTGGATGTTTTTCATTATCGAGGTAGAAGGAGGCACTAAAATTATACAAGATTATACAGGTATAACAACATACCTGGTTATGTACACACATACCGTATTTAATTAACGTTAGGGTTAGAGTTTAGGGTTTAGGGTTTTCTTACCATAAATTTAAACTTTCTGTAATTTAATTTGAATAAAAATGGTAAGAGTGTAAATATATATCAAAGGCTTGGACTGGAAAATACCGTCAGTCAAATCTGATCTAATACTAATCCAATGTTTAAGGACAGTATAAAACCCGATACCAAAATTCAGTGTTGGATCATCATATAGACCAAATAGACACTCTAAGCCCTTCTTTGTGCTGCTATGTAAAATATATTAGCACCCTTCTACCCCATCTCCCAGCAGAAATGAACCACCACTGAGCTGATCTGGTTGGGGGTTTATTCTTTACGTGTGTAACAATCCAATAGTTGAAATGGGTCTAGTATTATTTTACATTCTTTTATAAATTGTATATTATCACAACTGGTTTAAAAATAGTTAATTTTTTTATACCGACGTGTAAATAATTTTTAGCCGACTAGCAATGTGATTTGCCTGTAACTCTGAAATATTCCTTTTGTATGTCATCATCATTTGCAAATTAACATTAGTCCTACCCCAGAGTCTGAATAAAGTTGAACACATATTCTGAATAAAGCTTCTGAACACAGAGGCTACTAAATAAAATAGTAGCGTATTGTATTATATCTCCTTGTGTCATAGCCAATTCAGCGGTATGGAATTGTTGCCTTACCTGAGATATTCTTAGTATGCTAACCTCATTTTGTGGTGTGGTGCTGGTATGAGTGTGTTGTTATTGCTGTTGCTGGGTTTTAATTGCTCACATTTGCTTGAAACTCCAAACCCGTCATTAGTGGGACAAAACAAACAAAAGAATTTATTAATATAACTGTATACGGTATACTGAAAACTATACATACATTTCAAACCGCAATTACCACCAATGAGAACAAGACACAGATTAGTAAGCTATGGCCAGAATTCCTTCTTGGATTCTACACTACTAGTGGGGGAAATAAGTATTGGATGCGTCAACATGTTTTTCAGTAAATATATTTCCAATGAGGTTATTCACATGAAATTTTCACCAGACATCAGTATTAACTCAAGAAATCCACACATATAATGAAATCCAAACATTAAAGACTATAAATAAAGTTGTGTGTAATATAGCGGAATGACAGAAAAAGTACTGAACATGCTAATTGAAATGTATTTAATACTTAATGGAGAAGCCTTTGTTTGTAATGAAGCTTCAAGACGCTTCCTGTATGAAGAAATTAATGGGCCGCAGTATTCAGGTGTGATTTTGGCACATTCTTCTAAACATATTGTCTTTAAATCTTGTTCAGTTGGATTCGAGTCAAATGATTGACTGAAATTGAGTGTTTCCTTTGCTTTATGCTTTGGATCGTTGTCCTGCTGGAAGTCCACCTACGTCTCATCTTCATCATCCTTGAGGATGGCAGCAGATTCTTCTCAAGAATCTCCCGGTAAAGGGCTCCATTCATCGTTCCTTCAGTTATATGAAGTCTGCCAGTATCATGTGATGAAAAACAGCAACACCATGATGCTTACACCTCCAAACTTCACTGTTGGTATAGTGTTTTTAGGGTGATGGTGTGTACTATGACAGCCAAAATGGTAAATTTTGCTCTCGTTTGACCAGACTACACTCTCCCAGTATTTCATAGGCTTGTCCAGAGTTGTAGCAAACTTTAAACAAGCTTCAACATGCCTTTTCTTTAGTAATGGAGTCTTGTGGGGTGAGCATGAGCAGTGGGGTGCATTCCCTATTGTTTTCTCTGTGACGATGGTACCTGCTGCCTCCAAGTGTTTCTGGAGCTCTTTCTGAGTGGTCCTTGGCTCTTGAGCTACTCTTCTGACTATTCTTCTGACTCCCTGGTCAGAAATCTTGTGAGGAGCTCCTGTGCGTGGCTGGTTGATGACGGAGTGATGTTGCCTCCACTTGTGGATAACGGCCCTAATGATCCTTACTGGAGGATTCAAAAGTTTTGAAATACATCTGTATCCGATTCCATCAATATGTTTCACAACAATAGGTTGTGAATGTCTTGGGAGAGCTCTTTGCTTTTACACATCATGAGATGTTTCTTGTGTGACACCTTGGTAACGAAAAGCCTTTTTATAGACCATCAATTTACTAACCCAGCTGATATTAATCTGCACAGGTAGGAGGTATAATTACTTACAGGTTTCAGCTGGTTCCTTGCTTTACCTTGCCTTGGAGAACTGGTTTTTCTTACCATATTCAATACTTTTTCTCGTGTCATTCCACTTTATTACACATAACTTTATTTATGGACTTTAATGTTGTGAATTCTTTATGTTTCCAGAGTTCTTGAGTTAATACTGATGTCTGGTGAAAATTTCATGTGAATGTCATTGGAAATACATTTACTGAAAAAAATGTTGACACGTCCAATACTTATTTCCCCCACTGTTGAACAGGGAGAACAAACTCTGCGCACACAGGGAGGAGACAGATGTCATTAGACTTAGTAATTACAGTAATTGCTTCGAGTCATTGTACCAAATATCTGGAATTTTGTTATTTGTGCATGAGGTGTAACCATCATCTGTGCTAGCTGATAGTAATTACAGATTAGGAACACCAGCCAGTAACCTATAACATCAACAAATTCTACACTTCTATACTCACGGTCATTGACATGAAACAAGATAAAACACTAATTTGGGCATCACTCTTTATATCAGTTCTCAGATCTTTTCAGCACCCATACAAATTGAATATATATGCAATGCAATATCCATATATGCAAATGAGATGCCTAATGTAACTACAGCTGGCACAGATAATGGTTACACCTCATGCCAAAATAACTTCACAGCAAAATTCCAGGAAGGACTTAAGATATCAAATCAGATACTATAAGGGTGGTTCTGGCTCAGGTGGTTGAGCGGGTTGTCCACTAATCGTAGGGTTGGCCGTTCGATTCCCGGCCCACATAACTCCACATGCCGAAGTGTCCTTGGCCAAGACACTGAACCCAAAGTTGCTACTGATGGCAAGTTAGTGCCTTGCATGGCAGCTCTGCTACCATTGGTGTGTGAGTGTCCTTGTGAATGGGTGAATGAGACACAGTGTAAAGCGCTATATAAGTGCGCCATTTACCACTTACTATAGCTAGAATCTGATGCATTTACTAGGAGCAATTACTGTAATAACAAAATTGAATGACTATATCCTGAGTCATGTTGCTTTTATTCATTACAGGACATTAACCTGGACGGTGAAGATGCTGAATTTTATGTCAATCTCAAATATTCTGCTAAACGTAGACCCAAATGCGATTGCTTTTATGATTACATAAATAATAGCTAATTAAGTGCCATCTCCTCCATCACAGAAGCACTACCTGCACAGTGCTGCTTCAGTTAAGCCCATGTAGACCCGGCAGCTCCTACATCAGAAAAGCAGTAACAGCACTTTATGAGTTCAACTAATCGGGGAGGCGAAGAGAGTGGGTGAGTGAGAGACCAAACCGGATTTCATTATGATTAATTATTTACGGAGAAGTTTATGAAGTAGGATGGATAAGAAGTGAAATACCTTCTAGTAACCTCCGACAATATCTCTGGAATTTATTATGCATTGCTCTAACACTAATTTGTCTCTGTAGGAAAGGTCTGTGCTTGGACGATGCCACACTGCCACCTGGAGATGGTATTGTACATTACAGCTCCTCCGTACTCTTCTCTGAAATTTGCCAGGAGATGATGGGCAATGTCACATGGTATGATGTCATATTTACTCATTTTAGTGTACAAATATGATATTCTGGTTTGGTTAGAAATGTTACTCAAGACCTTCAAATTCCAAAATTATTCTAAGTTATGGGTGGTATTTAGCGCACTCATATGTAGAGAGTAGGAATTCTGGATACTGATTGGTATACTAACTTGACCCCGGAGCAGCCGGAGTAAACCCCCGAAGCACAGAGAGAACACGCAAACTCTACGCACACAGGGCGGAGGCGGAGGCGGATGTCATTAAATTTAGTAATTACAGTAATTGCTTTTAGTCATTGTACCAGACATGTGATCTGACCTCACACAGTGCTAATTAGCTAATGAGTTTAATCAGGGGCGTTGTTTAGACTAACAATGACAAATAACACACTGTATTGTAATGTTCCTATAATATATATATATATTCTCTCTCTCTCTCCCTCCCGCTCTGTCTTATAATCCACTAGATGCAACTAAACCATCATTCCTCAGTGAGTATATACATGCACGCACACACAGACCATTTAATTGAAAAGATTTCCTATGTTTAGGTCATTTTTTCGGTATTTATAATATATATAAATAGACACACATAAATGGTATACCCTTCCTCATACCCTTTGTTGTGTATAAAAATTGCATGAAATAAGCACGAGCGAGACCAAGTATGATTAACTTGTAAGTTTATTGAGGTTCACAGACTAAGTATGAACAGTATGTAATTTTATTGAGAATTCACAGGACTGGTGGGAGTGTATTCCTGAGGGGAGCGGTAGGGAGAAAACGAGTAATAAAATGGGGTGCGTCCTGGGGACGTGGGATAGCCAGCCGAGGTGTACTGCGGAGAGTACTCGGGACTGGCAGGTGAGAAAAGGGGAGAATGGTCAGAGCCCAGATTAGAGAAGGTGACATCATCCCCAGACTGAAAGCTGGAGGGAGGGTCAGACAAAGGGTCTATCTGTGTAGAGGCGTCAATACACACATTCGCGGGGCGGATTCTGTATCTGAGAGGTGGGGGGATCCCTGCATTTCCAGAGGGGGTGCGAAGAACGTATAGCATAGTGATGTCAGCAGTGAGATGCCCGAGCTGATAGCGAGTGTTCAGATCCAAATCCAGCCCCTCCAGTAAAGGAGAGAAGGAAAAGTGACGGGCACCTAGGCACACAGAAGCGAATAAACGGTATTAGGCGGATATTGATGAATTGGACTCACACTTTAAGATTAACACTATGATTTATTATTTACAGAGAAATATAAGAGCTGAGGAGTGCAGGCTGAGAAACACACACACACAGAGGCACACACTCTCACACAGTCAAGGTCAGGCATGCAGACATAACACACACACACACACACACACACAGAGGCCAATGCCGCCACGCACACACATATAGAAGGAAAGCAGAACATTATAACTTTATAAGAATAATAAAAGGAGTATTAAGATATTATAAGGATAATATAAGGAGACACTTGCAAGCAGTATAACCATATATGAAACAGAAATATAGAGCAAATATGAAAGGAAAAAGCATTATAAACCAGAAATACAGAAAAATGTGAAAGAAACTTCCTCATAATGCACTTGAAGGTGGGGAGGATTCTTGTCTCACGAGAAAAAGTCAGGAGTAACACAGACGAAGGCCGTAATTTTTAAGAGAGAACCAAGATGGGCTGTTTATAAGGGTAGTTGAGTCAAGGTGCACCTGCGAGATAACCGTCGATGGGAACGGCTAGGGTCGCAAGATAACCATCGATGGGAACAGCGGACCCCGTGAGACCAAGGTCTCTCCGAAATGTTGAGTCTCGTACCTATTGCTATTATGGGAAAGCTCTTTCAAAAACCTAATGGTGTTCGGGGAAGGCTCTTTCTAAAACATACTGGTATTGTGAGAAAGCTCTTTCTAAAACATACTGGTATTCTGGGAAAGCTCTTTCTAAAACATAATGGTATTGTGGGAAAGCTCTTTCTAAAACGTATTGGTATCATGGGAAGGTTCTTTCTAAACATATTGGTGTTATGGGAAAGCTCTGTTAGTTTGGGTGTAGAAAACTGTATAAATAAGGCAGCTTCAGCTCCAGGTGTGAGAACACTTCTGAGAATTCTCATCGGTGTGGATCTTGTGTGGTGGAACGGAACCAATAAATCTGGAACCTTGCTTCTTCTCACTCACAGCTGGTGTCTTATTTTTCTATCTCCAACTGGGTTTGCAGATATGAGTATTTGCTTCTATGTTGAATTTTTAAGTGTCTTTGGGTAATAGGCTAAATTTGAGCCAGCACCTTCCTCATACTGCTCATACTTTCTGCTCCTTTAATATGAAGTCAATTCAATGAGTCATTTGGTAGAAAGAGAAAAAGCTACTGGGAAGTTTTTGGAGGCTACAATGAACAGATAACTTAAGGCTTGTAAATGAGCGCCTTCAGCAGTGTAACTAAACTTTTGGTCCTGGTTACAAATAAATATAAAATTCCTTCCTCTAAATTGTGTAATAGTTTCACCCTAGCCTTCGCAGATTATTCTATGAAACCAGCTACAGCTAACATCTTGATTAACCCTTGGTGCAAGTTTAACATTTGATTCCCATATAGATTTTCCTCACGTACATTCTAGCTGGAAAGTGATGTCATCAGATATAATGGTGTCACTTAACATAGTGTCATTTCTGGTAATTAGCTGATTATCTATCACACAGTATCTCTAACCATTATTTCTTTTCTTTTCTTTTCTTTTTAAAGTGCCCAAGGTCAAGTACTGGCTTTACTGCTACATGAAAGCTGTACAATTCCACCTTTTCAGACTGGTGCGAACCTGCAACTTAATTGCAGTCACACCCCTCCCACGAATACAACATCCTCCCTCCCTCGTTAATGTTGCGTTCAACATCACAATAGCAACATAAATACTGCCACAGCCGGACATGACAGGACTGCAAGAAAAGTCTACACTATACAATCCAACACCGGCAGATGGGACACAAGAGACCACAACGGCAACAGTGTCTGCCAGCAACACGACAGAATCATAACGTGACAGGACCAAAAACACCACACTATACATTACAAATACATCATCATCATCATCATCATCATCATCATTATCACTACGTATCTGAACAGAATCAAACACCACACTATACATTACAAATACATCATCATTATCATCATCATCACTACGTATCTGAACAGAATCAAACACCACACGAGACATAACAAATACAACATCGACATCGCTCCGTAGAAAGATCAAATCAAACACCACATGACGCCAGCCTACATCCTTTCCATGAAAGCTTCAGCATATCCTGAGCACCTAACAGCTGAAGCTTACTGTAAAACCAGTGGATCACTTTCAGATCTCCTCTAAACTCAGGAACCGAGTTCCAGAGAACTTTGGGAATACAAAAACTGTAGATGTTTTGTTTGAAGTTTTGAAATGTGAGAATTTAGCTTATTTAACATATTTCTAATGAATTTCATTTTCTATGTATGTTTATATTTAATGTGCTTGACCACAAATATTTAAATGTTTTATTTAACATACTTATTTAACTCACACTTCTTGCATCGTTTATCTTGTTAATATTTCCCTGATTTGTAGTAATTCTCATGAATGTATAGTTTCACAATTAGATTTCTGATTTATAAATGTTACATTATTAATTAAATCAATGTATTATTATTATTAATTGAAGAATTGTTTCACTAATGGACTTTATCATAAATGCTGATTTTTTTTTTTTAATTGGTGTACAAATAAACTATATCTACACAAACTCTCAGTGGCCATTTTATCAGGTACATCCACCGTTTAGGATCACTTCTTAATTAAAATGACAGATCTAAATGATAAATATTTATTAAAATAAACATTAAGGTTGTTAGTACTATAAAGAACTGTACACACACCATAAACAGTGCAGACCTAACAGCTGAACACTGAGCTGATGAAGGCACATGATATGAACATGAACATGCAAATATGTCGGGAATAAAGCATTGTTGTGCTGTAATAGGAAAATAAGCAATGACAGGGTGGTGTGATGAAGTGGAGATACTGTTTCCACCTTGAATTCGAGTATTGTCCACGGTGTTTTGTTGCTTATTAAAGAAAAGCAACAACGCATACTTTTTATCTGTTTATAGTTACATTTAAAAATAACAGCATAGTTCCTTTTCACGCTTTACATCATATCAGCTTCTTTCAAGCGTAAACTCTTCTGTCCTGAAGATGGAAAAATTACAGCTGTACTACTGACACTGGAGACTCCTTCTATAAATGCTAAGTAAACTTTACCACATCAGTGAAGTCCCTGTATGAGGGCATTGATATAAAGTAAATCCTTGATCTGCTGTCCGGGCTGCTGTAATAAAAAATAAATCAACACCTTCTAACCAATCAGAATCGAGAAGTCAAGAGCGCTGTAGTATAAAATTCATTAACAACGGACTTTATAAGGTTTATAAGGCCTAATTACGTGTGGATGGTGAAGTTGTTTCCCTTCCAGTTTCAACAATGTCAAAGCCACAGGCATGTGGAACAATAGATTTACTGATTTCCAGCCTCAGGGGGAAGGGTATTCAAATCAATATTTTTTTATTTTATTGTGATTTTATGAATATATTAATGCAAATCCTACAATGCATGCCACACAGTGTATGTAAAAGTGTATAGCATGTAAATAAAGAATTTAGGTTTAGTAATTAGCACGTATTTTCCACGTCTCGTCCTCAAAAATAAACATGAAAAAAATCCACATTTTGCTCTATTTTTATATCTCAGTTAAATCTGGCAAACAGTGACATGATTCACATTTACCCCCCTGTCTTGGTAAGACTCACGGACTCATAAGAGACTCATAAGAACATCAACAAACCAGGAAGAGATGCGCGGCAGTAAACATGAATACATAAAAATAAACCCAGAGATGCTAAACCGGTCTGCACACCTCCATACCATCTCACATGTGCCAGGGACATCAAAAGCATCTGAACATTATGTCCTCTGGCTCTATTATTGGCTCCGTCACATCGCTAAAGATCTCACTTTTCTTCACAAGCTTTACGGATCACGCTCTTTTATCCACGTTTCATCACAGCTCCATGTACTTGCTCTATGTAACTATCTTTGAGTTGTCCTCATTCCAGTCTGATCTCCTTGCACAAAAACACAACACCACAAAGCCCAGAGCTTAATATGTGCTCTTTGTAATCCTCACAAACAATGATTGGGTTAAATTTTTTGGCAGCCAGTGCACGGACATCCTGGAACTGCTTGGATCCTGACCACATCCTGATCCTGATCCCAGAGACTTGGATGCAGGAACAGTCGCTGCATGAGCTCCTTCATCTTATTAAATCCACCAGAGAGACACCAAAATCTCTTGGAACCACAGTGATGAGGAGCACAAAAGTGTTTTGGTTGTAGGTAAGATCAAAGATAAATACAAAGGTTGCATTGATGGAAAGTTTAATAATTACTGAGAGAAATAATTAAAATACAAAATTTCTGTTTGTCTTTAATTTATTTATTCATTTTCATATGGTTATTTACATGTGATTCATTTACATGTGATTCATTTACGTCTGAATCATTTACATGTAATTCATTGCTGTTGTGTCGTCGTTGTCCCCCCCCAGTAACTGTTTCTACATGTCTACATACATTCCCCTCCGAAACTTTTGGAACAGCAAGGCAAATTCAGTTGTTTTTGCTGTAGACTGAAGATGACATTTGCGTTTGAGATCAAAATATAAATTTAGAATTTCAGCATTTAGTCCCTCGTATTTATATGCAGATGTGTTACACGACATAGAACATAGTACCTTTGTGCACAGGTGTGTCCTGTTAGAGTGATTGCTTAAACAATAAATAGCTCTGAACTTGTACTCTTGATTTAAGCCTTCAGGTTCACCTGTGAATACTGCATTTGTTGTTAAACCAGCATAAAGATCAGAGAGCTGTCTATGGGTCTTCATGTGCTGTCTACATCACCAATAACCTCCATAGGGCAGGGGTGAAGGTCTCACAATCCACCATTCAAAGAAGACTTCCGGAGCAGGAATGTAGATTCACAAGATTCAAACCACTCATCAGCAGTAAGCATCAGAATTCATAAAGAAATACAGAGATGATCCACACACGTTCTTGAACAATCTCACTAATCTGTATTGATGATGGAATGGAACTCTTGTGTGTGTGTGTGTGTGTGTGTGTGTGTGTGTGTGTGTGTGTGTGTGTGTGTGTGTGTGTGTGTGTGTGTGTACATATTTTTCCACCACTTTGTTATTTTAATATTTATAGTAACTATCACATATTAAAATAGTGACCAGCATATATATATATATATATATATATATATATATATATATATATATATATATATATATATATATATATATATATACACATACATGTGTGTGTGTGTGTGTGTGTGTGTGTGTGTGTGTGTGTGTGTGTTATATAACAAATATTTATAAATATCTTTAATTCTTATCATTTGAATCATTTTATGGTGATGATGCCACTATCCGTGTGGCGTGAATAGTTTGCTTTCTGATTATCCATACCCTCATAAAGGATCTGATCTTTATGTTAATAGAATGTATTTCTGGGAATATGCAGTTAGTGGTAATATTGGTTATTATTATTATTATTATTATTATTATAGTTTCTGCTCATTCTCAGTCACACAGTCATATATGAAATATCTGATCTAAAGAACCCACGCCAGGTTTTGGGAGGGTGTGTCCGGTTCTCATCCTGCTGACAGACACCTCTGGTGAAGGAGCAGCAGATTTATTATGTTCTGCTGCTCCACCTGCGGCTGTGACTCACGTTACAGACGCAACGAGCGCGAGACAGAGGTTTGCGTTTAGACGGGCGCGTTTTACTGCACGAGACGAAAACGAATCGCACTTTCGGTCCACCCGAACGAGTTTTGTCGGCCCGAGTGAGTGGAGCACATGAAGAACCGCGGAGGGTTCTCCCGGAACAGGGGCGCGCGCGCTGTTCTCACAACGTAGGATGTGCGACTTTGATGAAGGACAAATGCGGCACCAGGTGAGCGCGAGCGGGGTTCAGACACTGTAAAGTAAAGTAATTAAAGTACACTGAGACATACAGGTACCGAACTTTCCTTGTTACTGAGATGGAACCATCAAGGCTGCACCTTTAGTACCTTTAGCGTGTATGTTTTAACCTGAAAGATGCATGTAATGTACCCTTAAAGCTTTAAAAACTATTTTTTTAATGTACACTATATCCACTTTTCCAGATGAGATTTAAGGTATTGAAGGTACAGAAGGTTTAATAATGATGGTCTGTAATGGTACAGCTTGGTAATTTGTGTTTTTCTGCTGTACTTTTCCTTGCCTCTGGCATGGTACTGTCAAGGGGTCAAGGGTACATATTTAGCATCTTCAGTAAGTTGTTCTTTTACTTTAATTAAAGCTAATTATGTACCATAAATCCTTTCTAAAGGTCACTATATATACAGTTCCAGGTGGTGTTTTTATGTATTCAGGACTTGACTAAGAAAGGTACAGTTTAGTACTAGATTCTTTTATAAAGTGTATAAGTATGTACTACGTTTTTATTTACAAGCAGGAGACGTAAGAGTGCTCTAAAGGTAGACAGGAGGCTCTTTAATAGCCTACATACTGTACATTTCACCTGGAAAGGTGGATTGTACCTTTAAAAATAAATCATTTAAAGCACATAATTGGACCGTAATTAGTTTTTAGAGTACAATCTTTCTTAAAGGTGGATATATGGATGTTTCTAAGTAAAACATTGACAGTACAAAAAAGTGTACCCTTGTTGACAGTACCACCCCAGCAGCAAGGAAAGGAACTAAACTGTAAAAGTAGAAATGTTGACCATTGGGGTTGAACCTTCATTAAAATAACTCCATAGAACTCGGTGCGATACCATTAAGGGGACATCTTTTGTACTTTTAGTATGTATGTAAGTCACACAGACGCTTCGATTTAATCCTCAGCTTACACTGGAACGCTTTCTCATCTTGTCTTTCATAAACAAAATCATCTAAATAGTCCTGACGCACCAGTTCCACCAGTTTAGCACGGCGCACTGATTCCTTCACACGGTCACATACACACCCTTTATTAGAACGTTCGGTTTGAAGTTCCTGACACCAAACAGCAGTCATGTCGTGTTCTTCTTTTTCCACTTACATCAGTTTACATTCAGCTCTCATGTAACACAAATGTTACTCACCAACTGGGATTCAATTTGCATTCACCTTTTCCCAGGAACTATACCGGAAATATGTATAAATATAAATTTGGTTAATAGTTAAATCCAGCTGAAGTTAAATCCACTAAAATCAAGAACAGAAAACAGCAAGAGCGTCAGGTCCTACCCGGTAAATGTCCAAATAAATAAATAAATGTTTAAATAAATGTGTGAATGAACAAATAAATATTAAAATAAAACGTTAAAATGTCTAAATGTCTACATAAATGAATTAAATAATTTTTTAAAAATACAAAGAGCAAAACAAACATCTGCAAAAATGACCGCTTTCTTGCGATGCCTCTAGGTAAGGCATAAACCCTGTGGATGGAGTGGTTGATCAAGTGGAGTTTCCATCACAGAGTTGATTATTTTCCTGTAACAGAATATCCCCAAGTTCCCTACACCACAGCAATTTAAAAACAACTGCAATTTTTTATTTGTTAAAGAACAACATGTATATGGCGACGATGTTATACATGGTAAGCTCTGCCCCTGGCCATATAATTTATAATCGGCAAAAAGTACTTCTTATACATCAGGAACAATGTATTTCAACTCAGCATGACAGCTATGTGAAAGATTTGTTAAGCAAAGCAAACCAACTTCCTGTAAGTCATTGAGAGACAGACTGAATTTGAATAATATATTTATTTTCAGAAGGTTACAAACAAAAACCTGTTATTGAACCTGTTATAAAACCAGCAGCATCTCCCTGTAACACTCATGAAAAAATACAAATAAAAAAAGATCAGCTCCTGTTTCAAACTCTTTTGTAAATAGAGAGAGAAAGGAGACATGAGAAGGAAAGGATATGAGCCAGAATGATGGAAAGTGCTTCTGGCTATTTGGAGATGATGTTCGTCACACTGCAGGGTGCTTTCAATGCGTTCTTCTCCACTAAACTGCAGCCCACCTCAGTGAACATAAAATGGTGCAGTTTTTTTTTTTTTTTTTTTTTAAATCCACTTTCCTTCAAAGACACATCTTTCCCTCGAGTCCACCCGACAAAAAAATATTTATAAACGAGGTCATGAAGGTTTTTGTAACAAAGAGAAAAGATCTCATGAATTCTGCATCGTGATTGGTCAGAAGCCCTGACAGTAGTACAGCTGCAAATCAGAGGTTTAATTATATTTATAATAATTATCACACTCATTCTAATACGTTATTACAGTACAGTACAGTACAATACAGTAACAGCTCCTTCACGGGGACTTGTATAATCCTTGACATGGTGTTGATATAAGTTTTCCTTTCCTGAAGTAAGGAGATGTTTAAGTAACAGTTATGGAAGGAGTCCCCAGTGTCAGAACTTTGTAACAGTCAGGAGTAAAACAGTAAATTTAAGTTTTTCGATATCTTTTATGCTTCTTTGTGGTATCTCAGTAACATGACAAGCTGTGTTGTTGTTTTTTTTGTCTTATTAACTTTAAGAGAGAGAATAGAGAGAGGGATGGTGAGGTAACAATTGTTTATAGCTGCTATAACGTAAGTGAGAACAGGAACTTCAGGAATTTCATGGACGTT
The DNA here is from genome assembly GCF_001660625.3 of Ictalurus punctatus. Taxonomy (NCBI): domain Eukaryota; kingdom Metazoa; phylum Chordata; class Actinopteri; order Siluriformes; family Ictaluridae; genus Ictalurus; species Ictalurus punctatus. The sequence continues at coordinate 9,001,786 of NC_030438.2, read as the reverse complement.
CCACAACATTAAATATAACTATAATCGCATAAAACATACCATGTGAACTTCGTTAATATATATATATATATAGATTTTTAAGTCTGATTGTTGGAAAATTGCTGTGGTGTAAGAGGAATAAACCACGTTTAGACATGCTGTTGTGGGGAAATAATAAACTTGTGTTGGTCACAGCACCAAACAACAGTGTTTTGGGGTTTTTTTTAACTTAAATCTAAAAAGTTGCTTAATATTTATTAAGTTATTAGACAGTGCATACAATTTTTATGACTGACATATTTGTCTCTCTTACAGAAGGATGCCTCAAAAATACAGAAAGCTTTTTTCCGGACGAGAGAGGACGTCCACTTATCTCCTCAGCCTTTGGATTCTGATCCCTCTATTAACTCAAGGTACAAAGGCAAAATCTATGCGATTAGAAAACGAACGCAAACGCGCATTCTGATCTTTAACGCCAGTCTAAAAATGTCTCATTCTCTTGCAGGAGAGATAAATATGATAACAAATAACAAGCAGATTAACAATACAGCTATTTAAAGATATGAAGATATCTTTGAACGGTTATGAATTTTGACACGTGTTCCCGCGCTAAGGAAGAAAAGATTCATCTGTTTCTGCCATCTCGCAAAGAATCCGTGTATTTTATAAAATACGTAAACGAACACATCCTTAGAACCTTTTCTGATAAACATCAGTCTGGAATTTGGTGTAACATGACCAAAACCTAATGTGCACACCACATCATCACACACACCTACACTGAAATTCTTTAGACTTGTTGCAACAATGGAATTTGTTACCATTGTGACAAGGATTACGAAAAAAACATGCCTGTCATTTTAAAGCTCTCCAGCCTTCACAGTTAAATAGCACTGGAGGTGTGTGGTGAGCGTGGACTAAAGGTGGATTGAAGGCCTGAGATGCTTCGAGTTGAGACAAGCATTAATGTAGAAAACAGAAGCATTAACCGATTAAAGAACCTTTGAGGAACTGTTCCAACGTAGTGTCTAGGGTCTAGCTTTCAATTCTGTTCCGTAAGTGAAATTTTTCTGCCGAAACCATTAAGGTCTGAGACATGCCATCGTTTGATATGTGGTAAATGTGGTCCAGGAAGCGTACAGATCTCTGGGATTTATTTAATTTGTTTAATCTCACATTGGCTAGCAGAGGTGAGAACGTGGCATTGCTATGGTTAACCAAGGAAATTAATCTGATATTAAGCAGCAAACTTTTATCCTATAATCTTTTCACTGGGCTGGAATTATGTGAGATCACGTGATTACGTGTTATCCTGGTGTGATATGTTTATGAAGAAAAAACAGTTCTTCAGTGAGCTGCTGACCTTAAGCAGATAGCTATGGGTGAGTTATAATAGACAGTGCGTTGACTGAGGAACAGAAGGAGCAACTCTTCTCGTGATAAGAAGAACTGTTGCGTTTTCCCAGAAAGGCCACCCCCACGTCTTCTCGTATTCGGCTGTTTTGCCGGGTGGATTTATTGGCCTCCGGTGTTATCACTGCTTTATATCATCATTCCTTCTGAGAGGCACCAACAGCCAGTGACCATAGTTCAAGGAACAGAGAGACCGTGTTATCATTAAAGCGCCGAGCATTTCATACACACAAACGCAAACACAACCATGCCCACATGCAGACCTTTTTTGCATACAATTCTCATCCTATGTCTTTCAATCACGAGCTTAACAAAACATCGCATGTCATGGCGGTTCATTGCTGTCGTACACGAGCACAAGGAAGACAACAGAATTAAGACGGTGGAATGCAGTCTGAGCCGCTGTGGCTGCCCACATGCTTAGAAACGTGAGCGAGAAATTCTTTCTGATTGTTGCACAGATGTTATTATCATGATCAGAAATGGGTGACGTGCCACAACATCGGCGGAACATCCAGAATCCGACCAGTTATTTTGGAAATTCGTAATTTCTGCAGCGTTCTGATATCCAGACGCAAACAAAGCCTTGAAATGCCGGTTTTATTTCTTACAAATGGTTTATTTCACCTCAGATGTTTTGGAATGCCTGTATTTTAGCATTTTTATTTAACAAACTTCATCTTAAACACTCAAAAGTACGGATATCTTGACAAGGAAGCTGAGCGGACGGAGAAATTATTATCATTAAATGTTTAGATCTAATCTAATTGTTCCCTTGATAAAGCACTTATTGAGAGTTTAGAGACTCACAAAGTTTTCGGTTTCTTTATTTAATTTGGTATACAACATTTTATAATGTATGTATATTTCAAAAACAAACAGCTAATTAAATACTATACTAGAGGTAAGGAATTAGCCGATAGCAAGACTCCTGAGAACAAAAGCACCAAAGGCCAAAATAACACGTCAGCTTTGTTGTTTGCTTTAATGAAACGGAAAATTTGGGGCGTGTCTACTAAAGAGTGCAATATATGTTCATGACGGCAGTGTCTATGTAAATAAATTAATTTATCTAATGAACTATGATGCAAAGTCATCTCAGCAAGTGAAAATATCTTGAATATAGTCAAATTCATTTAGTATTTCTTATTATAAGATTACAATAAACCAAATATAAGATCATGGAACCTATTTCTAGACTCATTGAAATGACTAATTATTATTAAAATTATTCGATTGGCCGCCCATTTAGCTTCTTTCTAGAAATAAACACTTAAAATGAGAAAATTATTTCAAACTTCAAATGAGTACAGAAGACTTGAAATAGGTTTAATAATCTTATATTTGGTTTATTGTGCTCTAATAATAAGAAATGCTCAATAAATCTGACTATATTTAAGGTATTTCTACTTGCTATGATGTCATTTTTTTGCAATGTACAGTGACTGGATGCATAAATTAATACAACTAAAAGGCAGGTATTACATGCATAAACAATTTTCTAATATTTACTGTAAAGACAAAAAAAAGATCATTATTCTGTTATTGTTTCTGAAGGGTGAAGGTCTGTCTCAGTGTTTTAAAATAGTGAGAAGATTCTTAAAGTGTTTGTTCAATTTCAATTCAATTCAATTTGATTTGTATAGTGCTTTTTACAATAGACATTGTTTCAAAGCAGCTTTACAGAAATATCAACATGGTATACAGATATTAAAGGTGCGAATTTATCCCAACTGAGCAAGCCACTGAGTGGCGACGGTGGCAAGGAAAAACTCCCTAAGATGTTTTAAGAGGAAGAAACCTTGAGAGGAACCCGACTCAGAAGGGAACCCATCCTCATCTGGGTAACAACAGTTAGTGTGAAAAAGTTCATTATTGACTTATATGAAGTCTGTATGGCGTTAGGAGCAGTCTTAGTCCCAGCAGTCTGGAATTGGAGTAGATTAGAGCTCCACCCAGAGGCAGGACATCCAAAACGGACCAGGCAGGTCCGGAGAGCAGAAAGGATCTGGATCTCTAGTATCTCCATAAAATCGTGTGTGGCTCGGCAGAAGGAGAGAGGGAGAGAAAAGATTATTAGGACTGGGAATTAGCATAATAGAAAGTCTAGTCAGGGTAGACTTGAGTAAATAAATACGTTTTAAGCCTAGACTTAAACACTGAGACTGTGTCTGAGTCCCGAACACTAATAGGAAGACTGTTCCATAACAGTGGGGCTCTATAAGAGAAAGCTCTTCCCCCTGCTGTAGCCTTCACTACTCGAGGTACCATCAAATAGCCTGCATCTTTTGATCTAAGTAGGCGTGGCGGATCATAGAAAACCAAAAGTTTGCTTATATACCGTCTTGCGAGACCGTTTAGTGCTTTATAATTTAATAAAAGTATTTTATAATCAATGCGAGATTTCACTGGGAGCCAGTGCGGTGTGGATAAGATCGGTGTGATATGGTCGTATCTTCTGGTTCTAGTTGGAACTCTAGCAGCTGCATTCTGGACTAACTGGAGCTTATTTATATTCCTACTGGAACATCCAGACAGTATGGCATTACAGTAATCTAATCTAGAGGTGACGAATGCATGAACTAGTATTTCTGCATCATGTAGTGACAATATGTTTCTTATTTTAGAAATATTTCTGAGATGAAAGAAGGCTATCCTAGTAATATTATCTACATGAGCATCAAATGATAGGCTGGAGACAATAATCACTCCAAGGTCTTTAACTGCTGCACATGATGAAACAGAAAGTCCATCCAGAGTAACCATGTGATCAGAAAGCTTATTTCTAGCTACACGTGGGCCTAATACAAGTATTTCTGTTTTATCAGAATTAAGTAAAAGGAAGTTAATTAACATCCAACGTCTAATGTCCTTTACACAGTTCTCAAGTTTACAAAGCTGCTGTCTGTCCTCTGGCTTCGCTGAAACATACAACTGTGTATCATCAGCATAACAATGGAAGCTAATTCCATGTTTACGAATAATTTGACCCAGAGGTAGCATATATAAAGTAAAAAGCAGTGGGCCTAAAACAGAACCCTGTGGAACTCCAAAGGTAACCTCGGTATGCGTGGAGAAGTCTCCATTTACATCTACGAATTGATAACGATCGGTCAGATAAGACCTGAGCCAGGAGAGGACTGTTCCCTTAATGCCAACAACATTTTCTAATCTATGAAGGAGAATAGTATGATCTATAGTATCAAAAGCTGCACTAAGGTCGAGTAACACAAGCAGCGAGACACAACCCTGATCAGAGGCCAGTAGTAGGTCATTTACTACTTTAACTAACCCTGTCTCTGTGCTATGATGAAGTCTAAATCCTGACTGATACATTTCATAAATGTTATTCCTATGTAAGTACGAGCATAACTGCTTTGCTACAACCGTTTCTAAGATCTTAAAGATCTTAGTTTGTTGAATTCTGGATTTTGATTGGTCAGAAGGTTTGAACATTAGTTGTAGGTGAAATATAGACTCATTCTCCCATTTCAACATGACACCCAGAAATTAATTTTCCCATCTAGTCAGCACTAGAGTCTCACAGAAAGTTAGCAACCCTATCGACACTTCTTAATAATCCGTTCGTTCTAACCCTGATCCTTTTTTTTGTAGTAGCACTATCTTAGCCTGGTTGCCACCTGCAGCGATAATCAGAGACATATAAAGAATATATTTTGATCTCACTGTGATCTCTGCTCTGGAAAAACATTCTTACTCTGACGTTAGTTTAGATTACAGGTAGAATTAATCCCCCACCTCTCACCTCATCGTGGTTACAGAAGATCTGTGGTTAGTGTTTGTATACAACTGCAGGGTGAGTCCTGAGATGTGGGAGGAGATCAGGGCTATTTTTAGGCTAATTGACATTTCCACCCTATTGTAGTGCGTTTAGTGAAGAACGCAAAGAGACATTAAGCAAATGAACTAAATAAAGTTGAAGGTCATATTAAATTTTGACTAATTGCTAATTGAAAATAAACAAACTGCACCATAATAATGCAAAAGGAAATCAGCATTTCAGAGAACCTTTAAAAAAAAAAAAACAGCTTCAATTATTTTAGCAAAACAAGGTTTGAACTGGACTTAAACTATGTAATGCTAGTCTAGCTAGCTATCTAATATTTCCTAGCTAGTCTGATATTTTACATATATAACCCACGTTATATATTTCTTTCTTTATTTCCTTCCTTCTTATCGGATTATCATTGTTCATTTTTAACGAGTCCGTAGTGTATAACCTGATATATTATTTTTGTGCTTAGCTGAATTGAACACGGTTTTTTTTAAATCATTTTGACGCTTTCACATTGGCAATGAAAGATTAAAAACACAGTATAACTATAACTATAATATATGTATATATCTAACTAGAAAATTGTAGCAGCCCCTTTTACAGTAGTTTATTACTACCAGTAAATTCTCCTATAAAAAATAATCCGTACAGTCTGCTATTAGTGTAAATAAATATTACAGTAATACAGCTTTAAATATTTCAAAAGTTAAGTTTTGTTTAAAAAAAACCAACAACATAGCTTCAGTTATTTTAGCAAAACAAGGTTTGCATGAATTACAGTGATGATCCAGCTATAATTGACTTTATATTTACAAGAGAATTGTTTTTAAGGTGGGTGAACATTCTAAAGAGACGTTCCCAACCAGAGGAGCGCAGAGTCCTGGAGAAACCGGAAAAACTACTCGCTATGTCATCATGTTTTGTTCTGATAATACGTTTCTATTACCTTTTGAACAAGAGTTCCGAAATGTTTCTCAGGAACATATTTAATAATAATAATAATAATAGTAATAATAATAATAATTATTATTATTATATATAAGCATTTCAAATACAGCATTTTATCTCCTTTCCACAGATTTACCTGCACATTTACATTTATTCATTTAGCATACGTGTTTATCCAAAGCGACTTACAAATGAGAAAATACAAGCGAAGCAATATATCAAGCAGAGAACAATACAAGTAGTGCTACCATACAAGATCCATTAATTGAGTTCCAGAAGAAGCAAAGTGTGCAGAGTAGAGGTGTAAGTGCAATAATTATTTATTTATTTGTTTATTTATTTTTTATGAGTTGGTTAGGTGTTCACAGAAGAGGTGGGTCTTTAGTTGTTTTTTGAAGATGGTGAGAGATTGTGCAGTCCAGATTGAGGTTGGAAGTTCATTCCACCATTGAGGAACAGTTAGTGTGAAGGTTCTGGAAAGGGACCTTGAGCCACGCTGAGTAGGCACAACTAAGCGTCGGTCACTAATCGATCGCAGAGTGCGTGAGGGAACGTAAGTCTTCAGGAAAGAGTTGAGGTAGGAGGTGTTGTTCCAGATAAGGTCTTGTAGGGGAGGATCAAGGCCTTGAATTTGATGCAGGCGGCTACAGGAAGCCAGTGGAGGGAGATGAAGAGTGGTGTGACATGGGTTCTCTTGGGCTGGTTGAAGACGAGGCGTGCTGCAGCGTTCTGAATCATCTGAAGGGGTTTGATAGAGCTGGCCGGGAGGCCCGAAAGTAGTGAGTTGCAGTAATCCAGTTTTGAGATAACAAGAGCCTGGACTAGTATCTGTGTAGCCTGTTCGTTGAGGTAAGGTCTGATTTTCTTGATGTTGTACAGGTTGAACCTACAGGACCGTGCAGTTGTTGAGATGTGGTCTGTAAAGGTCAAGCTGTCATAAGAATCACCCCAAGGTTCCTGGCTGTCCTGGTTGGCTTGAGTGTGGTTGAGCTGAGCTATACGGTGAGGTTGTGGTTGATTGAGGGACAGGCTGGGATGACGACAGCTTAAGATGGTTTTCCCTCATCCAGACCGAGATGTCCGACAGGCAAGCAGAGATGCGTGCAGAGACGGATGGATCGTCAGGCTGGAATGACAAATAGAGCTGGGTGTCGTCAGCATAGCAATGATATGAGAAGCCATGATGCCTTTCATTCTTTCTGGTTTTGTCTCTTATCCGTTCTTTGTTTGATTGTGTCTTCTCAGCGGACAGTTACTTCATGAGCGATACCAAGGCCGTGCTGCAGGGATGCACGGACCGGTGGACCCTGCAGGAAACTATACCAAAGCTCTTCCAGATGACCGTGTGTGTGGACATGCGCTTATTGACCGCAGGAAAGTGGAAGGCTTTCCACTACACAGCGCCTCGCTCACCGTACTATGACCTCGCACTGCAGGGTGACAGCAATGGCGTGTACGCCTGGCTCCTGGGTGTGCAACACCGCTTCCCTGTACACCTGCAGCTGGAACATTGGCACCAGCTGTGTCTGCGCATTGACTCATTACGCAACCGCTTCAGCCTGACCGTCAGCAGCAGTCAGAAGACATATGAACGTACGGTGTTTGCTCACGCCATGCAACCCAATGGCAAACTACAGCTGGGATGTCAGCCCTGGGAAGTCATCTCAGGAATAAGAATGGCCACCATGGAGCTCTATATGTTCAGAATGTGGGGCGACGTGAAGGAGCATGCAGTCTGCGAGGACGGCACGATTGTAGGCTGGGAATCAAGCATGTGGAGAATCAGTCGAGCTCAGGCCCTCGTCCAGGACGACACACTTTACTGCGGTGAGCATGATAAATAGGACTATTATTGCATGCATTGTTACAAAAGCAGCCCGATATCAAAGCTGAAAATCTGCCAAAACATTCATACCTTTTCCTAGCTAGCAAGTGATAAGATCGGTAAACCATCTCCCATGCTGGGAAGTTTTGGTATAGGATTTGCAAAATGTAAATTAGGTCAATAGACTGTGGATATATATATATCGCTAAAGTAAATAAAATGCAAAACACCTAACACCCAAATCCACGGATAAACGGATGGAACATCAGGTTTAGATGCATGAGCATAAAAAAAATTTCACCAAATATGCATTTAAAATGAATTTCAATCCAATCGTCATTGATTGGATGTGTGTCATAACACACAATGTTCATGAGTCCATGGCTACCAAAGTTGGTCATATAACAGTAATATATAACATGAGGCATTTAAAATGGAAAATGAAGAATGATACAAGGTGTATATTATGTATGATATAGCAGTCTGAATACCTTCTTGCTAACTAGACATATTTGACTACAGATGTAAATGCCTGTGCTTATCAGAATACAATCAGGATATAAAGAACAGTACAGGTGAAAATGTGCAGTTTTAGTCTCTAGAACACACACACGCCTGCTTTCTGTGTCTTTCACCATTTCATTACTTTCTGTGTCTTTCACCATTTCATTACTTCATGCTACCACATTTTGCATGAAGCCATTTCATGTAGCTGCACATACAGTTAACGTATGAAATGCATGAATGTGTTGCATATTTGTGCTTTGTTTTTGTCCGGTCCAAAGCTTTCATCCATTTTTCAAAATGGATGTGATTCTTATCTTTCTGCATGGCTTTCCTGTAGGCGAACTCAGTCTTTCAGACCTTGTATGGTTGAAACGCAGCAGTGTACAGGGAAATAATGCAAATGGTAAGTGCCATTTCATCAGCATGTCATTTTAATGAGTATTGCTAATCTGTCCGTCTGCGGTCTTGGTAATACATATGTGTCCAATAAATGTTCAGAATGAGCTACTGTGTTGATATTTTAAACATTTTATAATGTGTTGTAAAGCGTGTGACATGAATGGAGTGAGGGGAAAGTGGACTTTTCTCTGCTTTCTCTGGAAAAACACACATTACAGGTGTTTATAAGCCTTCATGCCACAGTACTGCTGAATTCTGGATTCTGAATGATCAATAAGATGTCGTCAGAAGGTAATTTTCAGCTCTGACAACAGTACAACTGCAAATCAATGTGTTATCGTTTCTATAGTAACAGCTCAGATTATAAATTGTACAGTAAAGTCGTCGATATGGTTGGAAAGGAGATTTGGATGATCTGATTATTTAACATTTGTAGAAGGCATCTCCAGTGTCAGCACTTTGTACAGTATCAGTCAGAGGTTAAGCTGTACCTAAGGTTCTGACATCTACAGGACAGAGTTTAAGCTTTGCATTTCGTTAACAATAAACAGATCAAAAAGTAAAACCTGTTCTTTAATAAATAAAATTTCTAGTCGTTGGGTTATAACAGGAATAAAACACTTTGTGAAGTACTGTTATAGGAAAATAAACCTTGCGGTGGCAACAATAGCCACACAATCACACCACCTCATTGTTTTACTCCTTATACAATAATTTGTCGTTTCAGGTGACACATTTTTTCATTTAATGATTCCGTTTATATTTTTCTACCAGTATAAATCTCTCTCAAACTTTCATAACCACAGTGTTTTTCATGGAGAATAGTTCTCTCTCATGTGGAATTGTTAGTGACCTTTGAATTTCAATTCTCTCGCAGATGTAATCAGAAGGAGTATCAGAAGTTCCTCCTGGATGACTGGTAAGTGTATAAACTGTTCTGACGCAGCTTAAGTTCTCTTCACATATGCATATTACCATCCTACACTAGGAATGTAACTCAACGCTGCTGTCTGTATCTGTATCTATAATCTGTTTAGTGTGACAAATATACATATCTGTATTGGGTTTGAGCTGGAAATGGGCATGGTCTACACCAGAAGTGTTTTTTCCTCATTACCCCTTCAAATTTGTAATAATTGCAGAACACAACTCCTGAAATTGTAGAGTTCCTCAGTGCTTCAGTGCTTCAGAATCAGGCATAATCAGCCAGTTTAGATAGATACAGGGACAGTGGTGGCTTGACAGTTAAGGCTCTGGGTTGCTAATAGGAAGGTCGGGGGTTCAAGCCCCAGCTCTGCCACTGTTGGGCCCATGAGTAAGGGGTGCTGTATCATGGCTGTCCCTGCACTCTGACCCCAACCTCCCAATATGCTGGGATATGTGAAGAAAAAAGAATTTTGCTGTAATGTATATGTGATCAATAAAGACTCTATCATTTTCATTATACAGTATGGGCTACTAGAGCAACCCACTGATGACAGACAAATACTGTGCATCCTATTTATATCTATATTTGTATCTGTTTAGGATTCATTATCTATTCATTTCAAATTATGTGCTTGTATTTGGTTACAACCCTACTCTACACCAAGTAAACCTCAATAGAAAGTTCATCAGTTGTTGCTGTGTTTTAGTCCCTTATGTATAAGATTCTTTTAATGCCATATCCTAAACCTTAAATAGCCATATGTTTCCATTCAAGCTGCGAATTTAACTTTAAAAATCGGAATATTGCATAAAACATTTGCGAATAAATCACTATTTCTATCCCAATGAGAACAAAAGAACTAAATCAACACTTCTGGGGAATCTGCCATAAAATATCAATACAAATGGAAGTTGCTGCAACCCGAGAAGACACTGTGGCTCTTCTTTCCAATGTATTATAATGACTTGCACTTTCGAGCACGCAGATGAAACGCTATCAGAAACGCCATGTTTTCTTGCGAACGGAGGTGGATGCCTGATATTTGGGAAGGGAATCATGTGAGACAGTTCTGGGAGGTAATTATTCAGAATCATTTCGATGGCAGATTTTGGCTCAGGCATTTCAGAATGACACAACCAACATTTCAGATGCTGTGCAACCGACAGAAAAGCACACTGCCATTGCACTGTATAAGGTGGCCACATGCTCTGAATATTCACATCAGTCAGTTATCCAAAACAGGTTTTTCTGAGGCAAAGTCACATGATTTTACTCGAGGAATTATATGTTTTCAATGTATTTTATGTGCATGTCTTCTAATCAAATAAAAAAAATTATCCACCTCAATTGAGTACATAAGTATTTTTATGCACATTCTTGTTAATGTGATATCTCAAAATTTGCAGAAAAATATGTGGATGGTAATATGGCTAATGTTCTCATTCACATTTGCATTTATAGGAATGGATTTATTATTCCTATAAAACCTGTTTAAACGAAATTTTCCTTTTGTTGTTCCCTATACAGGAACTACTGCAGTCGTTACTACTACTACTACAAACACAACAATTACATCACCCACTAACACTACAAATCCAACCACTCCTCCAGACACTACAAACACAACATCATCCACTAACACTACAAATACAACCACTATTTCAGGCACTACAAACACAACATCGTCCACCAACACTACAAATTCAAACACTAGTTCAGACCCTACAAACACAACATCATCCACTAACACTACAAATTCAAACACTACTTCAGACCCTACAAACACAATATCATCCACTAACACTACAAATTCAAACACTAGTTCATGCACTACAAACGCAGCACAATCCACTAACACTACAAATTCAAATGTTAGTTTAGACCTTACATACACAACATCATCCACTAACACTACAAATTCAAACACTAGTTCAGACCCTACAAACACAACATCATCCACTAATACTACAAATACAAACACTACTTCAGACCCTACAAACACATCATCCACTAACACTACAAATACAAGCACTACTTCAGACCCTACAAACACATCATCCACTAACACTACAAATTCAAACACTAGTTCAGGCACTACAAACACAACATCATCCACTAACACTACAAATTCAAACACTACTTCAGACCCTACATACACAACATCATCCACTAACACTACAAATTCAAACACTAGTTCAGGCACTACAAACACAACTCAGCCATTACTCACTAACACTACAAATCCAACCACTTCTCCAGACATTACAAACACAACACTGACATCATCCACTAACACTACAAATCCAAACACTACTTCAGACCCTACAAACACAACATCATCCACTAACACTACAAATATAAACACTACTTCAGACCCTACAAACACAACATCATCCACTAACTCTACAAATTCAAACACTAGTCCAAACACTATAAACACAACATCATCCACTAATGCTACAAATCCAAACACCAGTTCAGACCCTACATACACAACACCATCCACTAACACTACAAATTCAAACACTAGTTCAGGCACTACATACACAACATCATCCACTAACACCACAAATTCAAACACTACTTCAGACACTACAAACACAACATCATCCACTAACACTACAAATTCAAACATTACTTCAGACCCTAAAAACACAACATCATCCACTAACACTACAAATTCAAATACTAGTTCAGACCCTACATACACAATATCATCCACTAACACTACAACTCCGAACAATAGTCCAAACCCTACAAACACAACTCAGCCATTACTCACTAACACTACAAATCCAAACACTACTTCAGACCCTAAAAACACAACATCATCCACTAACACTACAAATTCAAATACTAGTTCAGACCCTACATACACAATATCATCCACTAACACTACAACTCCGAACAATAGTCCAAACCCTACAAACACAACTCAGCCATTACTCACTAACACTACAAATCCAAACACTACTTCAGACCCTACAAACACAACATCATCCACTAACACTACAAATTCAAACACTAGTTCAGGCACTACAAACACAACTCAGCCATTACTCACTAACACTACAAATCCAACCACTTCTCCAGACATTACAAACACAACACTGACATCATCCAATAACACTACAAATCTAAACACTACTTCAGACCCTACAAACACATCATCCACTAACACTACAAATATAAACACTAGTTCAGACCCTACAAACACAACATCATCCACTAACACTACAAATTCAAACACTAGTCCAAACACTATAAACACAACATCATCCACTAATGCTACAAATCCAAACACCAGTTCAGGCACTACATACACAACACCATCCACCAACACTACAAATTCAAACACTAGTTCAGGCACTACATACACAACATCATCCACTAACACCACAAATTCAAACACTACTTCAGACACTACAAACACAACATCATCCACTAATACTACAAATCCAAACACTACTTCAGACCCTACAAACACAACATCATCCACTAATACTACAAATGCAAACACTAGTCCAAACCCTACAAACACAACATCATCCACTAACACTACAAATTCAAACACTAGTCCAAACACTATAAACACAACATCATCCACTAATGCTACAAATCCAAACACAAGTTCAGGCACTACATACACAACAACATCCACAAACACTACAAATTCAAACACTAGTTCAGGCACTACATACACAACATCATCCACTAACACCACAAATTCAAACACTACTTCGGACACTACAAACACAACATCATCCACTAACACTACAAATTCAAACACTAGTTCAGACCCTACAAACACAACATCATCCACTAACACTACAAATTCAAACATTACTTCAGACCCTAAAAACACAACATCATCCACTAACACTACAAATTCAAATACTAGTTCAGACCCTACATACACAATATCATCCACTAACACTACAACTCCGAACAATAGTCCAAACCCTACAAACACAACTCAGCCATTACTCACTAACACTACAAATCCAAACACTACTTCAGACCCTACAAACACAACATCATCCACTAACACTACAAATTCAAACACTAGTTCAGGCACTACAAACACAACTCAGCCATTACTCACTAACACTACAAATCCAACCACTTCTCCAGACATTACAAACACAACACTGACATCATCCACTAACACTACAAATTCAAACACTACTTCAGACTCTACAAACACAACATCATCCACTAACACTACAAATACAAACACTACTTCAGACCCTACAAACACATCATCCACTAACACTACAAATATAAACACTAGTTCAGACCCTACAAACACAACATCATCCACTAACACTACAAATTCAAACACTAGTCCAAACATTACAAACACAACATCATCCACTAATACTACAAATCCAAACACTACTTCAGACCCTACAAACACAACATCATCCACTAATACTACAAATGCAAACACTAGTCCAAACCCTACAAACACAACATCATCCACTAACACTACAAATTCAAACACTAGTTCAGGCACTACAAACACAACTCAGCCATTACTCACTAACACTACAAATCCAACCACTACTTCAGACCCTACAAACACAACATCATCCACTAACACTACAAATCCAAACACTACTTCAGACCCTACAAACACATCATCCACTAACACTACAAATATAAACACTAGTTCAGACCCTACAAACACAACATCATCCACTAACACTACAAATTCAAACACTAGTCCAAACACTATAAACACAACATCATCCACTAATGCTACAAATCCAAACACCAGTTCAGGCACTACATACACAACACCATCCACCAACACTACAAATTCAAACACTAGTTCAGGCACTACATACACAACATCATCCACTAACACCACAAATTCAAACACTACTTCAGACACTACAAACACAACATCATCCACTAATACTACAAATCCAAACACTACTTCAGACCCTACAAACACAACATCGTCCACTAATACTACAAATGCAAACACTAGTCCAAACCCTACAAACACAACATCATCCACTAACACTACAAATTCAAACACTAGTTCAGGCACTACAAACACAACTCAGCCATTACTCACTAACACTACAAATCCAACCACTTCTCCAGACATTACAAACACAACACTGACATCATCCACTAACACTACAAATCCAAACACTACTTCAGACCCTACAAACACAACATCATCCACGAACACTACAAATACAAACACTACTTCAGACCCTACAAACACATCATCCACTAACACTACAAATTCTAACACTAGTCCAAACCCTACAAACACAATATCATCCACTAACACTACAAATCCAAACACTAGTTCAGGCACTACAAACACAACTCAGCCGTTACTCACTAACACTACAAATACAAACACTACTTCAGACCCTACAAACACAACATCATCCACTAACACTACAAATTCACAGACTAGTCCAAACACTACAAACACAACATCATCCACTAATACTTCAAATCCAAACACTAGTTCAGGCACTACAAACACAATATCATCCACTAACACTACAAATTCAAACACTAGTTCAGGCACTACATACACAACATCATCCACTAACACTACAAATTCAAACACTAGTTCAGGCACTACAAACACAACATCATCCTTTAACACTACAAATTCAAATACTAGTCCAAACCCTACAAACACAACATCAACCACTAGTACTACAAATCCAAACACTAGTTCAGGCACTACAAACACAACTCAACCATTACTCACTAACACTACAAATCCAACCACTTCTCCAGACATTACAAACACAACACTGACATCATCCACTAACACTACAAATACAAACACTAGCTCAGACACTACAAACACATCATCCATTAACACTACAAATCCAAACACTACTTCAGACCCTACAAACACAACATCATCCACTAACACTACAAATTCAAACACTACTTCAGACCCTACAAACACATCATCCACTAACACTACAAATTCTAACACTAGTCCAAACCCTACAAACACAATATTATCCACTAACACTACAACTCCGAACAATAGTCGAAACCCTACAAACACAATATCATCCACTAACAATACAAATCCGAACAATAGTCAAAATCCTATAAACACAACATCACCCACTAACAGTAGAAATCCACATACTACTTCAGACCCTACAAACACATCATCCACTAACACTACAAATACAACCACTTATCCAGACACTACAAACACAACACTGACATCATCCACTAACACTACAAATCCAAACACTACTTCAGACCCTACAAACACAACATCATCCATTAACACTACAAATACAAACACTACTTCAGACCCTACAAACACAACATCATCCACTAACACTACAAATCCGAACAATAGTCCAAACCCTACAAACACAATATCATCCACTAACAATACAAATCCGAACAATAGTCAAAATCCTATAAACACATCATCCACTAACAGTAGAAATCCACATACTACTTCAGACCCTACAAACACATCATCCACTAACACTACAAATCCAAACACTACTTCAGACCCTACAAACACAACATCATCCACTAACACTACAAATTCAAACACTACTTCAGACCCTACAAACACATCATCCACTAACACTACAAATTCTAACACTAGTCCAAACCCTACAAACACAATATTATCCACTAACACTACAACTCCGAACAATAGTCGAAACCCTACAAACACAATATCATCCACTAACAATACAAATCCGAACAATAGTCAAAATCCTATAAACACAACATCATCCACTAACAGTAGAAATCCACATACTACTTCAGACCCTACAAACACATCATCCACTAACACTACAAATACAACCACTTATCCAGACACTACAAACACAACACTGACATCATCCACTAACACTACAAATCCAAACACTACTTCAGACCCTACAAACACAACATCATCCATTAACACTACAAATACAAACACTACTTCAGACCCTACAAACACAACATCATCCACTAACACTACAAATCCGAACAATAGTCCAAACCCTACAAACACAATATCATCCACTAACACTACAAATCCGAACAATAGTCGAAACCCTACAAACACAATATCATCCACTAACAATACAAATCCGAACAATAGTCAAAATCCTATAAACACATCATCCACTAACAGTAGAAATCCACATACTACTTCAGACCCTACAAACACATCATCCACTAACACTACAAATCCAAACACTACTTCAGACCCTACAAACACAACATCATCCACTAACACTACAAATTCAAACACTACTTCAGACCCTACAAACACATCATCCACTAACACTACAAATTCTAACACTAGTCCAAACCCTACAAACACAATATTATCCACTAACACTACAACTCCGAACAATAGTCGAAACCCTACAAACACAATATCATCCACTAACAATACAAATCCGAACAATAGTCAAAATCCTATAAACACAACATCATCCACTAACAGTAGAAATCCACATACTACTTCAGACCCTACAAACACATCATCCACTAACACTACAAATACAACCACTTATCCAGACACTACAAACACAACACTGACATCATCCACTAACACTACAAATCCAAACACTACTTCAGACCCTACAAACACAACATCATCCATTAACACTACAAATACAAACACTACTTCAGACCCTACAAACACAACATCATCCACTAACACTACAAATCCGAACAATAGTCCAAACCCTACAAACACAATATCATCCACTAACACTACAAATCCGAACAATAGTCGAAACCCTACAAACACAATATCATCCACTAACAATACAAATCCGAACAATAGTCAAAATCCTATAAACACATCATCCACTAACAGTAGAAATCCACATACTACTTCAGACCCTACAAACACATCATCCACTAACACTACAAATCCAAACACTACTTCAGACCCTACAAACACAACATCATCCACTAACACTACAAATTCAAACACTACTTCAGACCCTACAAACACATCATCCACTAACACTACAAATTCTAACACTAGTCCAAACCCTACAAACACAATATTATCCACTAACACTACAACTCCGAACAATAGTCCAAACCCTACAAACACAATATCATCCACTAACAATACAAATCCGAACAATAGTCAAAATCCTATAAACACAACATCACCCACTAACAGTAGAAATCCACATACTACTTCAGACCCTACAAACACATCATCCACTAACACTACAAATACAACCACTTATCCAGACACTACAAACACAACACTGACATCATCCACTAACACTACAAATCCAAACACTACTTCAGACCCTACAAACACAACATCATCCATTAACACTACAAATACAAACACTACTTCAGACCCTACAAACACAACATCATCCACTAACACTACAAATCCGAACAATAGTCCAAACCCTACAAACACAATATCATCCACTAACACTACAAATCCGAACAATAGTCGAAACCCTACAAACACAATATCATCCACTAACAATACAAATCCGAACAATAGTCAAAATCCTATAAACACATCATCCACTAACAGTAGAAATCCACATACTACTTCAGACCCTACAAACACATCATCCACTAACACTACAAATCCAAACACTACTTCAGACCCTACAAACACAACATCATCCACTAACACTACAAATCCGAACAATAGTCGAAACCCTACAAACACAATATCATCCACTAACAATACAAATCCGAACAATAGTCGAAACCCTACAAACACAATATCATCCACTAACAATACAAATCCGAACAATAGTCAAAATCCTATAAACACAACATCATCCACTAACAGTAGAAATCCACATACTACTTCAGACCCTACAAACACATCATCCACTAACACTACAAATCCAAACACTTATCCAGACACTACAAACACAACACTGACATCATCCACTAACACTACAAATCCAAACACTACTTCAAATCCTACAAACACAACATCATCCACTAACACTACAAATCCAAACACTTCTCCAGACACCACAAACAAAACATCATCCACTAACACTACAAATACAAACACTAGTTCAGACACTACAAACACAACATCATCCACTAACACTACAAATACAACCACTTATCCAGACACTACAAACACAACACCATCCACTAACACTACAACTACAACCACTTATCCAGACACTACAAACACAACACCATCCACTAACACTACAAATTCAAACACTAGTTCAGGCACTACAAACACAACTCAGCCATTACTCACTAACACTACAAATCCAACCACTTCTCCAGACATTACAAACACAACACTGACATCATCCACTAACACTACAAATACAAACACTAGTTCAGACACTACAAACACAACATCATCCACTAACACTACAAATACAACCACTTATCCAGACACTACAAACACATCATCCACTAACACTACAAAGTCAAACACTAGTTCAGACACTACAAACACAACATCTTCCACTAACACAACAAATACAAACACTTCACCAGACACTACAAACACAACATCATCCACTAACACTACAAATACAACCACTTATCCAGACACTACAAACACAACACTGACATCATCCACTAACACTACAAATCCAAACACTACTTCAGACCCTACAAACACAACATCATCCACTAACACTACAAATACAAACACTACTTCAGACCCTACAAACACAGCATCATCCACTAACACTACAAATACAAACACTACTTCAGACCCTACAAACACATCATCCACTAACACTACAAATTCTAACACTAGTCCAAACCCTACAAACACAATATCATCCACTAACACTACAACTCCGAACAATAGTCCAAACCCTACAAACACAATATCATCCACTAACAATACAAATCCGAACAATAGTCAAAATCCTATAAACACAACATCACCCACTAACAGTAGAAATCCACATACTACTTCAGACCCTACAAACACATCATCCACTAACACTACAAATACAACCACTTATCCAGACACTACAAACACAACATTGACATCATCCACTAACACTACAAATCCAAATACTACTTCAGACCCTACAAACACAGCATCATTCACTAACACTACAAATACAAACACTTCTCCAGACACTACAAACAAAACATCATCCACTAACACTACAAATACAAACACTAGTTCAGACCCTACAAACACATCATCCACTAACACTACAAATACAACCACTTATCCAGACACTACAAACACAACACTGACATCATCCACTAACACTACAAATCCAAACACTACTTCAGACCCTACAAACACAACATCATCCACTAACACTACAAATACAACCACTTATCCAGACACTACAAACACAACACCATCCACTAACACTACAAATTCAAACACTACTTCAGACCCTACAAACACATCATCCACTAACACTACAAATTCTAACACTAGTCCAAACCCTACAAACACAATATCATCCACTAACAATACAAATCCGAACAATAGTCAAAATCCTATAAACACAACATCATCCACTAACAGTAGAAATCCACATACTACTTCAGACCCTACAAACATATCATCCACTAACACTACAAATACAACCACTTCTCCAGACACTACAAACACAACACTGACATCATCCACTAACACTACAAATCCAAACACTACTTCAGACCCTACAAACACAACATCATCCACTAACACTACAAATTCAAACACTACTTCAGACCCTACAAACACAACATCATCCACTAACACTACAAATTCAAACACTACTTCAGACCCTACAAACACATCATCCACTAACACTACAAATTCTAACACTAGTCCAAACCCTACAAACACAATATCATCCACTAACACTACAACTCCGAACAATAGTCCAAACCCTACAAACACAATATCATCCACTAACAATACAAATCCGAACAATAGTCAAAATCCTATAAACACAACATCACCCACTAACAGTAGAAATCCACATACTACTTCAGACCCTACAAACACATCATCCACTAACACTACAAATACAACCACTTATCCAGACACTACAAACACAACATTGACATCATCCACTAACACTACAAATCCAAATACTACTTCAGACCCTACAAACACAGCATCATTCACTAACACTACAAATACAAACACTTCTCCAGACACTACAAACAAAACATCATCCACTAACACTACAAATACAAACACTAGTTCAGACCCT
The DNA here is from genome assembly GCF_001660625.3 of Ictalurus punctatus. Classification (NCBI taxonomy): domain Eukaryota; kingdom Metazoa; phylum Chordata; class Actinopteri; order Siluriformes; family Ictaluridae; genus Ictalurus; species Ictalurus punctatus. The sequence continues at coordinate 8,980,805 of NC_030438.2, read as the reverse complement.
ACAAACACATCATCCACTAACACTACAAATACAACCACTTATCCAGACACTACAAACACAACACTGACATCATCCACTAACACTACAAATCCAAACACTACTTCAGACCCTACAAACACAACATCATCCACTAACACTACAAATACAACCACTTATCCAGACACTACAAACACAACACCATCCACTAACACTACAAATTCAAACACTACTTCAGACCCTACAAACACATCATCCACTAACACTACAAATTCTAACACTAGTCCAAACCCTACAAACACAATATCATCCACTAACAATACAAATCCGAACAATAGTCAAAATCCTATAAACACAACATCATCCACTAACAGTAGAAATCCACATACTACTTCAGACCCTACAAACATATCATCCACTAACACTACAAATACAACCACTTCTCCAGACACTACAAACACAACACTGACATCATCCACTAACACTACAAATCCAAACACTACTTCAGACCCTACAAACACAACATCATCCACTAACACTACAAATTCAAACACTACTTCAGACCCTACAAACACAACATCATCCACTAACACTACAAATTCAAACACTACTTCAGACCCTACAAACACATCATCCACTAACACTACAAATTCTAACACTAGTCCAAACCCTACAAACACAATATCATCCACTAACACTACAACTCCGAACAATAGTCCAAACCCTACAAACACAATATCATCCACTAACAATACAAATCCGAACAATAGTCAAAATCCTATAAACACAACATCATCCACTAACAGTAGAAATCCACATACTACTTCAGACCCTACAAACACATCATCCACTAACACTACAAATCCAAACACTTATCCAGACACTACAAACACAACACTGACATCATCCACTAACACTACAAATCCAAACACTACTTCAAATCCTACAAACACATCATCCACTAACACCACAAATACAAACACTAGTTCAGACCCTACAAACACAACACCATCCACTAACAATACAAATCCAAACACTACTTCAGACCCTACAAACACAGCATCATCCACTAACACTACAAATACTAACACTACTTCAGACCCTTCAAACACATCATCCACTAACACTACAAAGTCAAACACTAGTTCAGACACTACAAACACAACATCGTCCACTAACACTACAAATACAAACATTTCTCTAGACACTACAAACTCAACATCATCCGCTAACACTACAAATTCAAGCACTAGTCCAAACACTACAAACACAACATCATCCACTAACACTACAAATACAACCACTTATCCAGACTCTACAAACACAACACTGACATCATCCATTAACACTACAAATACAAACACTACTTCAGACACTACAAACACAACATCTTCCACTAACATTACAAATACAACCACTTATCCAGACACTACAAACACATCATCCACTAACACTACAAATACAAACACTAGTCCAGACACTGCAAACAAAACATCATCCACTAACACTACAAATACAAACACTAGTCCAGACACTACAAACACAACATCATCCACTAACACTACAAATACAAACACTAGTTCAGACACTACAAACACAACATCATCCACTAACACTACATATACAAACACTGCAAACATGACATCAGCATCAGTCAAGGATGATACAAATTTAAACATTACTTCTGACCCTACAAACACAACAGAATCGAACACTACTCTAGGTGTTACAAACACATCGATACTGAATGTCACACATCCAAGGAACACAACAATGGCCAGCACTACAACTGACCCAAACACCACAGAATCCAACAATAATGATCCAAACAACATAACACTAATCACATCTACAGCTACCCCACTCATCACAAAACCTAATGAAGCATCAGTCTCATACCCCACCATGACAACAACAAACACCACTCTCGATGCCACAAAGAGAAACTCCTTTTCCTATAACGTGACAGCATCAAACATCACTCCAGGTGTTACACCAACAGTGAATATAACATATCCAACAACACTGATCATGGCCACAGTTTCCCCAACTATCACACAACTAAACGGAGCATCAGGCTCACACCCTACGATGACAAAATCAAACACCACTCTCAATGTTACAGATACAACAATATTATCACCCTATAATACAACACAACCAAACACCACCTTAGATGTTACAAACACCTTAACAGTGAATGCAACAAACCCAACGACCACAACACTGAACACCACTACAGTTGCTCCAAACACCACATTATCTACAGAAACGTCAGTCTCATCTATAACAAACATCCCATCAAACACAACACCAATTAGCCCAACCACTTCCATAATTCTGTTTAATTTCACCACAGAGCAAAACACCACGGCTTATCCGCTTAGAAACTTCACCACACCAAGTCCACTTAACGTTACACAAACTATAACTAATACTACACTAGATATTTATCATAATTTTACATCAAGTCCTCTAAATACCACAGCCAGCCCCAGCAATTACACCACAGCCACTGTCAACAACATAACCTTACTCAACACAACAATGCTTCCTAATATTACTATAACCAACAAGACACAATCTGTCGAAATGAACACTACCAATACTACAACTACAACAGTAGCACCAAACAAGCTCACTGCACAGACAGCAATGAATAGTGCCAACACCACCATCTCCTCCACCACCATCTCCACCACCTCCACCACCACCAGAAGCAGCAATGGAACAAATATAGCAGGTTAGTCCACTGAGTTACTTCCAATCTGTTCTGCTTGAGTCTTAGATTTTTCCCACAATATATGATTTAAGCATTTTCAACAATGCTATAATAAATGTGAATATATGAAACCACATGCATGAGGCCCACTGCGTCTATAAGCAGCTCTTTATATAACAGTTCATTCAGTGTATTCAAAATAATGAAAGCTATATATAAATACTGTTAGGCCACAAATCTGAATAAATGAAGTATTTCCATAGAAACTTGGCAATAAACCTCCCCACCAACATCTCATTTTAAAAGGATAAATGGCCATCTCTTACCTCATGTTGCAGAGACCACAACAACAGTGAGCCCTCAGTCTGTGGCGAATCAGCTTCTCAACCAGTCTCAGGATGTTTCGACACTGAACTCCTCTCAAGTGCAGAACGTAGTCAGCAAACTTGAGGATATTCTGTCAGCGCCAAGCATCAGCCTGGATGTGGGTCAGGGTGCTCTGTCTGTCGTTAACAAAATGCTTGATGCTCCTCAATCAGCTTTGGCCACCTCATCCAACCGGTAAGATATGTCAGAAACCTCCACATTAAACAGAGGCGCTAGAGAGCAACGCAAATGATTGAGTAAAAATATATTTGAATTTGGGATGGATGGATGGATGGATGGATGGTGTAGTTTATGAATTCTTTCTTTCCAGCTTGATCAAGGTTGTCGATGAACTGGCATTGAAACTGGTCATTCCGGATAAATCAGCAACACTAATATCGTCATCGCTTGCACTGGCGGTGACAAAAATCGATGGAAGCAACTTTGCAGGAATGTCGTTCTCCTTAACCAGCCCATCATCCATAGAGGTAAAGAGTGAGAGTTAGTTTGAATATCTAAAAAGGCATGAGTCGTTGCATTATAAAATTTAAAAGCCAGTCATGTTCCAATATCCAGTGCAGGTTAAAGTCCATTTTACCTTAATTATAAAATACTGAGTGACGAAGCAATGCATAGTGGAGTTAACACACCAAGCTTGATTCATTTGTATAACAGCGTGTCCCAAAGTCTTTTATTCCTCTTCTATCCGAGTAACTGGCCAATGCTAGCAATGTTTTATTCAATCAAAAATGATCAGTATAGCTATATTTAATAGTGTGGAATGTCCATAACGCAAGTTAGTTCCTGTTCTTACTTACGTTATAGCAGCTATAAAGAGTTCTTTTCTTACCAGCCTATATATTTTTCTCTTTCTTAATGATAAAAAGAAAACAACAACAACAACAACAAAAAAAACACACCTGAAGTTCAGCTTTACCTCTGAGTGTTTGTGGTTGTGTGTTTCATTCCAGATGACAAGCAGGAGAAGGAGGTCTGTAGATAGTTCTTCTCTTGCGGGTTCCATCACACTCCCCGCCTCTCTGACAGACGGTCTCTCCCCAGACCAGAAGAAACAGGCATCCCGACTTCAGTTCACATTCTTCCAAAAGAGCACACTGTTTCACGTAAGGAATACTGAGAGAGAAACGTCCTATAGTAGCCATTTATATAAACAAGACCCATATCTTCTTCAACGTATAGTATGTGTTGATCATTGCAGGACAGATACACTAAACAGCAGCTGAACAGCTTCATTCTGGGGACGAGCGTTGCTAACCTGTCCATCACAGGCCTGAGAGACAACGTGGAGTTCTCTCTGAAGAATACAACCCCTATAGTGGTACATATCCAGTCACTCCCTCACTCACTCACTCACTCACTCGTATAAAACATGGCACTGTTTACTGTTGGGTTTCTCATTTCTTCTCCTTCTCCTACAGGGAAATCTGACTTGTGTTTTCTGGGACTTTAAGCAAAACGGTAAGATACCCGATCATCATTTAGGCCAAGCTTGTTACACTAAGGTCATTGAACTGTCAGAAAAACGGTACGAGCTGTACCATTGCTTGTAATGGTACGCTACATTCACTGTCAGGTGATAGATACGTATTTAAAGTACAAGAGCTATACAGTACTCATAAAAAATCATTATTCAACTTTTAAAAAAGACACTGCGTTCACTTTCCCAGGTGAAAACAGGGAGGAAGGATGAGCAAGGGTACAAATGATGCCTCCTTGTGTGTACCAGATATACAGGCAATAGTACAGTTTGTGACCTTTTCTCCTGAAAGTGAAATGCGCATTAACTGATATAATGTATTGTAATGTAATGTATTGTAGGCGGAGCAGGAGGTTGGAACAAAAGCGGCTGTTTTCTCCTGAACAGCACAGATAAAGAGATGAAGTGCAGCTGCAACCACCTGACCAGCTTTGCAGTGCTAATGGTGAGCATCGATACGTGTCCAACCGAACATCCGGTCTAAAGGAACGATGCAATAGGAATGTATATGGAGGAATTCATATAAATATGAATGCTTCATGTCTTATTTGAATTACACAGTGACCCATCAAAAACTGTTTGGTATCTAGATGCACTTGTTTTGTTTTTTTCATTTGTAAAGGACATCTCCAGAGGTGGAGTTACTGACCGAGTTCAGGGAACCATCCTAACCTTCATTACTTACATTGGATGTGGGATTTCCGCCATCTTCCTTTCCATCACCCTCCTCACCTACCTGGCCTTTGAGTGAGTCCGACAAACCTTCCACATTGTCTTCAAACATAAAATGTTGGTGAAGTCATGCTTCCTTTTTATTTACTCATCCTCTCGTTCTTCTTTCCTCAGCAAACTCCGCAGAGACATTCCATCCAAGATCCTCATCCATCTGTGTTTTGCGCTTTTCCTACTCAACATGGTCTTCCTGATAGACTCATGGCTGGCGCTCTACACCAATGCCGCCGGCCTCTGCATCTCCACGGCCTTCTTCCTGCACTACTTCTTGCTCGCCTCCTTCACGTGGATGGGTCTGGAGGCCTTGCACCTCTACCTGAGTATCGTCAAGGTCTTCAAAAGCTTCATATCGCATTACATGCTGAAGTTCTCTCTGGCGGGATGGGGTGAGTTCCTACTGAGAACCAGCTGTTGGAGATGCATTTGGACGGCGATTTGGTTTGCTAACGGCGTGTTTATGCATTTCAGGTATACCGTTAATCGTTGTCATCATTGTGATTTCGGTGGACAAACATAACTACGGCCTGGTTGCGTACGGAAAGTATGCGAATGGAAGCACAGACGATTTGTAAGTTGGAGCATTATGGAAAATAAATACAACTTACTGAAGATCGATACAGTTTTTAAAGCCGTCATGTGCTTGTTTTTCATTTCAGCTGCTGGCTGAGGAACGATATAGCCTACTACGTGTCAGTGGTGGCCTACTTCTGTGTGATCTTCGTGGCCAACCTGATCATGTTTGTGGTTGTCATGGTACAGCTGAGACGCATCAAACGGCAAAACCCCCAAAATAATCAATACCGCAAAGGGATCCAGGATCTACGCAGCATCGCCGGTCTGATCATCTTACTCGGCCTCACCTGGGGATTTGCTTTTTTTGCTTGGGGTCCCGTCAACTTAGCGTTCATGTACCTCTTCACCATCTTCAACTCCTTACAAGGTGAGAGCTATGAACATCTGGTACTTGTACGAGTCAGCTCGTAAGAAGCATAACTTACTATTTGTTCTATTTATTTCCAAAGGTTTTTTCATCTTCATGTTTCACTGTGCGGTGAAAGAGAATGTGCGGAGACAATGGCGAACCTACCTCTGCTGTGGCAGGTTCAGACTGGCAGAAAACTCGGGTACAATGTCAGACATTCACATGCAAACCAATTACCAGTCGCACGTTGCACCACCTCTCTCCAGTGCACTATGAAATGATATTTCCCTACATCCTGTGTTGTTCTAAATCATTCATGCCTTGTGTGTGTGCAGATTGGAGCCGGGGAGCAACTCAAAACACCAAGAAGAGTTCAGTCATCACAGCCAACATCTCCCATTCCTCTTTTAACCCTTCAATTCCTTCAAGGAACTCCTCAATGAGCAGTGACAGCTTGGGCTTACCATCAAGCATCAATCGTCAGTTCTCCTGCAATCAAATATCAGCCAAAAGCACCTTATACCACAGCGCTGTTACATTTCAGATTCTGATTCAGATTAATTCATTTAATTAACAGCAGCTCAGATAGATTAATGCACTCGGTTCTAATACATAATCGTTTCTATATGAACAACCCATTCTCCGGGACTTGCATATCAGATGCTCTACAGGTTGTTGTTTTTTTTTTTAAGTGTATAATTCTTTTGATATTTGGTGAGGCTTTCTTTCTCATTTATGGAAGGAGTCTCCAGTGTTTACCTCCAGTGGTAAAGCTGTCATTTTTCTGAAGCATCTCCAGGACTTCTCAGTAACACAAGACGACTAGTTTTATTTTGTCTTATTAACTTCAAGAGAGAGAATAGAGAGAGAGGGCTGGTGAAGGAACGACTGTGTGTAGCTGCTGTAATGTAAGCGAGAACAGGAAGACAACATTCCACAACATTAAACGTAACTGTAAATGAATAAAAATTACAACTTGACATTCTTTCATACATTTTTTTAAATGGTAATCGTTGGGAAATTGCTGTGGTATAAGGACGTTGTTATAGGAAAATAATCAACCGGAATTCCGCCACTCTGGTGTTGATTACTTTCCTACAGCAGCATAACCTGGAGTGTTTTTATTTCTAACGTATTCGTACAGATTCTGTTGGGGATTCTGCATATTTTTGATGACGTGTTATGTATTTCCGTGTTTCAGCCTCACCAGTGAATGACAGCGGGTTCACGTCTTTAGACGAGTCCAACAACCTTTTGAACGATGGCTTGACTCGGCGCTCTGTACGCTGACATGACCAGTCCATTCACCAATGACTCTAGGATTCCAGGATGTATTCCCATCATGATCTGTATTCCCGGGAGAGCTTCTGGATGTACCGTGACCCTGACCAGGATAAAATGGTTCTACACCACGGATGGGTTTTTTTTTTTTTTTTTTTTTTTAAACAATGAAACCATCAGTTTGTGAGTTTCAGAATAAAAAAAAAAAAATCGGAGCCAAAACCCTTGAGGGCATACTCCAGTGTGTATGAAGAATAAGTTTTTCAGAAAGCAGTATTATACATTACCTACTACTGAGTCATGAAACATAATTTATAAAAGATCTCAGAGACTGAAATACTCTGTTCCTGTTCTGTTTAATGCTTTTATAAATTAGTCTTTAATGTCTTTAAAGAGGTGGTGATGTGTGTTAATAGGGTGTTAACCTTTGGGAGATTATTATTTATGAAAACTAAAAATGATCATTTTTTAAATTTGTAAACTGGAGAAACACTTACGTGTGTTTATTCTATTAAATGAATAGTTAATCAGTTTGATTATGTATTGGAGGTAGTATGCCTTTCCTGATCGAACAGATTTATCTGTGATGGAATGGCATCCCATCCTGGATGTATTCCCACATCACATCCAGCATTTCTGGGACAGGCTCCAGATCCACCGTGACCCTGACCAAGATTACTAAAGATAAAACAAATTTTAAAAAAGATTTTGATTACTCATGTTTACTCAACACCTAAGTACATCCTAATTTGATTCTTTTATGAAGGAGTAATGTTACATTTTAATTCTATGATTATTCATATTTAATATAATTTCTTGAACAAAATGGATAAAATATGTAAGGTTTTTGGTCCTGAATTTCTTTATTTTGGCTCTAAGATGAAAAGTCTCTGTATGACATATATTTATCAGGATTGCCCAGTCATGTCTGGGAGAAATGATGTATGGTCTTAAAAGTTATTTTGACTTATAAAAGGTTTAATGTGACATCTTGGTTCATTTTGTTTTCGAGCAAACAGACAGTGGAGATTTAATTTTTGACTACCTTTTATTTCTTTCTATGTTTTTTTTTACTTTGCACTGTAAAGCACTTTGAACTGCATTTTAAATGTATTAATAATACTAAATAAAAGTATATTCTTCTTCTCCTTATTATTATTATTAGTAGTAGTATTTTATAAAGGTCGCCCCTGGTGGATAAATTAAGAAGCGCACAGAAATGAGAGGTTATTGTTTTGGGCAATTTCTGGTCATTTAAAATATATATATATATATATATATATATATATATATATATATATATATATATATATATATATATATATACACATCTGCATTTAACCTTTAATATTTGTTTGAATAAATCTATTAAAAATTTAATAGTTCCAATAATATTTACAAATAATATTTAAATGTCCTCAAAGTCCTACTTCAACTAAGACCAATTTTTAGAGAATATTCACAAATTCATATATATATATGCTTTGATAAACAAGGACTATGTTGCTTGATGTACATTAACAATCAACTGGAAACGGGAAAATAAACTCCTCTATCCTGAAGATGTCGAAAAAAATGAAAGTGTCAGTGACACTGGAGACTCCTTCCATAAACTCGTTTTTGAATAATCTATTTATGTGGAAGGTTTGTTAATAGTCACAAGATTATTCTGACGTAAACCAATCGTCATGATTCACACTTGTGTGAAAAAGGCGTCCTGATCAGTTTTCCCCCTGATTTTGGGTCGTGTTTTTTGGTTCAGGTGTAGATGCTCCAGTAGATGATGTTAAAAGTGAGGTAGGCGAGAGGAAACAGGATCCTGGAGTACGAGTCGATCATGTAGCTATTGCTCATGAGCAGCTGGAGATGGTGTCTCAGAGGCGGTGTTTTCCGCAGACGCGTGCCCAGTGTAAGAGGAGCCTCGGGTACGATGGAGTTCTGCGAGGACATCGGAGGTTCCACAGCGAGGTCCGTCAGCTGAGGGAAGGTGCTGAGGTCAATGTCTGTGTCATGGAAACAGCCGTCAAAGGCCATGGCCTGGGAAGTGTCAAATCTGGAGAGCTACGGACAAGAAGGAAGCATCGTTACAAAAACTCCTAAGAATGTGATGTTAACACCTGCAATGAGTTTAAAGCTGATAGGTTTTTCACCAGCAAAGGGCGACATTTCAATAGTTAAAAAGAAAATCGTGCTGTATTAACTGTATTAACTTGTAAATAAATCTGATTATAGACCATTCACAAAGCCACGCCCACTTACTATATCAACTTGTAAATAAATCTGATCCTAGAGCCTTCACAAAGCCCCGCCCACTTACTGTATTAACTTGTAAATAAATCTGATCCTAGAGCCGTCACAAAGCCCCGCCCACTTACTATATTAACTTGTAAATAAATCTGTTCACAGACCCTTCACAAAGGCCCGCGCCCACTTTCTATATTAACTTGTAAATAAATCTGATCATAGACCCTTCACAAAGCCCCGCCCACTTACTGTATTAACTTGTAAATAAATCTGTTCACAGACCCTTCACAAAGCCCTGCCAATTACTGTATTAACTTGTAAATAAATCTGATCATAGACCCTTCACAAAGCCACACCACTTACTGCATTCACTCATAAATAACTCATCAATAAATTTTAGCAAAGCATCAACTGAAGCGTAAAGGAAGGTAATTAATATGCAACATTAAACTGCTAATGACTGTAAGAGGAGATCTCGACCTTTCCCTTCTTCATCTTCTTCATCTCCTCCACGGTCGTGAAGTAGTTGACAGCAGCGTACTCGATGACTGACAGGAAGACAAACAGGAAGCTGACCCACAGGTAGATATCCACCGCTTTTACATAGGACACCTGGGGCATGGACGCCGACACACCCGTGATGATGGTCGACATGGTCAGGACGGTGGTGATTCCTGGATTGGAACAAAAATAAAAGATTTATGAAGGTCCAGTTCTATAAAATTCCTTACAACAGTAAACTTTTTCGTGCTTAAACTTCATTTAGTGATCCATTTATGGGTATAAATAAGTGAATAAAAATCTATTTGAATTAGTTTAGTTATATATACTATACTATAGTTTAGTTTCCTATTTTTTCTATACAGTTATCGGTTCTGTTACAGAACTTGTCCAAGCACAGTTTGCTCAAACGCTTAACTGGGTCCACATGTGGACCGTCATCATGTTGTGGCTCGTTTGATTTGGTGTAAACTGTATTTTAGTATTAATATTTTTGATTTCGGGTTCGGTAGCCGCAGTGGGTTTAGTGTAAACCACAGTGTAATCAAAGTGAGAGTCCAAACACAATAGTGTGGTGTGTGTGTGTTTGTGTGTATGAGTGTGTGGTACCAAGTGAGACGCGAGCAGGCACGGCCCGTCTGTCGATCCAAAAGGACACCCAGGAGAGGACGACCATTAACATCGTGGGAAAGTAGGTCTGCAACATGAAGAAGAAAATGTGTCTCCTGAGGATGAAGTTGATGTAGAGTCTGTTGTACCAGCCTGAGAGGAAACCGAGACAAAGCCGGCAGTTACTCAACATTTTCCCCAAAGGAAATATGAACCTGTCCCAAAAGGAAGATATGGGGAAAAAAACCACAAACAGTACCGGTACTGCTGTAGAAAGCCAGGCCGCTGGAAGGGTTGAACTCCTCTATAAAGAACTGCGAGAGAACAATCTCATCAGTTCTCAGAGAGTCGTTTCCGTTCTTCCAGTACAGCATGAGGTCGTTTTCATTATACGCGTCTGCGGGATAACAAATGAGGTTTTATTCCAATAAAGTACAACATCTCATTACAAATGACCAAAGGGACATTTTGGTATGGCGCTTGGAGAAAAGTATTTCATAAAATTACATTTGTGCCAATGTTAATTCTTGGTTTTGAACTTGTTCGAGGGAAGGTTTGCCTTTAAAAACATATAACTCAAAATACAAATTAGAGAAATTCAAACTGAAAAAAAATACTTTGACTTAAATACCACAAGTTAATTCAGTATAATTCAAATATACAAAATCCATATTTAAATACTTTTGTCAGATTCCAAGCAAGAAAACCCATCTCCAAAAACCAGGATCTCGACCTTCTCCTTAACTTTTCCCTACTGATTATTACTGAAGTATTATTCAGTATTATTAACATGATATAATAATAAAGTCAGACTGTATCTATTATGTGTGTACATGTGTGTAAGTGTGTGTGTGTGTGTGTGTGTGTGTGTGTGTGTGTGTGTGTGTGTGTGCATGTGATTACCACAGACTTTTAGTTTGCACCAATTTCATTTATATTACGAGTCTAAGGGCAGATGTTCAACACCATTAGTTTAAGGTGTTTGTACATAAATGAAGCTTTAAATCTGTCAAATAGTTTTTTTCTACAGGTGGAACTGCTTTTTCAGAGGGAAGAAGTCGTGGTGTTTGTGTGAGTCTGACGGCGTATGGATACCACAAAACCTTCAGGACCGTGTGAAGTAACCGGAACTACTCCAGCGCTGGAGACTTGGATAGATCGAAAAGAAACATTTTAAAACTTTCTCTGAATAGATCGAGGAAATTCAACACCTGTCTTTATTAGTGACTTTGCCGTGAACGTGCTTTCTGTTCTTTTCTTTCTTCAGAGTTGAAATTTTCATCTGTGGACAGAAATGAGGTGGAGAAATTCTGGAGTAGTGTTTTTTTTAAAAACGGCACACGGGGTTGATGTTTTGCGAAGATGATTTTGTCGATTTTAACGTTAGAACGGTGTTTTATTTGAATTATTATGAAGGTAAAAACACTCACAGCTCTCCAGCTCCAGAGAACAGTTCTGGGTGTCCAGAGGAAAACTGCTGAAGTCCATGGAGCACTGAGCCGTCACTGTTATCCTGCACCAGGAGATAAATTCAGCTTTTACATATAATCAGATCTTCACGAGGATTAGTAGGAGCATTAGTACTATAAATGTGGCACTTCACGTGGCTCCAACAGTACAATGTACTGCTTCATACCTCACAAAGTTAATTCTGCAAAACTAAAGTCATTTTGCATCTCATAGGATTCATTTCATTACAGTAGATGAATTTACAGAATGATGGACTCCGCGAACACAAGAGGTCACCTGACGCTGTACAGAACATTGCCGTCTGGGTAAACCCTCAGCATGATGTTCTCCATGGTAGTGTCGTGAATGAACGAGCGCTTCGAGTGGACGAAGAAGACGTCAGGAACCCAGATCTTCTTCACCAGCCGGGAGTCGAAAGTGCGGCTCAGGTTGTTTCCCGAGGGAAAAGCCAGACGCTCGTCTTTCCAGTAGTGCCTCAGGTATAGCGTCATGGTAAAGTCCTGAAGAACAAACAGGAACCAAACTCACACCAGCATTCAGATCCAGAGTCACGGAGCCAGATGTTCGATACGTAAAGCGATGGCGTGTTTACCATGTTGACCTCTGAGATGCTGTCTAAACTCTCCACCTGTACGTCGATACCCACGGGAATGGCAGAGCCTGTAGACAACAACACAACGTAGTTGTGGAACGTGACATCCAGACGAAGTGTAAAGACTGAGAAAGCGTGAACTTTGTGAAGTCTACGCTTTCTCCACCTGCACACAACATCTGTAGAACTCGTTGAAATAGAAGAAGCAGAGGTATTGTTTCGAGGGTCTTTGTTTGAAAGGGTACAATGCGAGGTCCGACGTGTTGAAATGCACACCTAAATGTAGTCTAAAAGGTCAGCATGCTAGGTGTCTGATATCACCGTGACAGTCTTGCTTTAAATAAATTAGCATTTAGTACATCGCTTTTGGTTTCATAGATTAGCTGTAAAGTTTTGGGTGAAATTCGGTGAAACCATATACGTAATATCAGTATTTATTTAATCTGATTTTAAGAGAAGCTTCTATTCATCCAATTGTGTGTGTGTGTGTGTGTGTGTGTGAGAAAGAGAGAGAGAGAGAGAGAGAGAGAGAGAGAGAGAGAGAGAGCGTGTGTGTTTATTACAATAAAATACTACGCAAATCCATGAATGTTGTATTCCTCTTACATCATTTTCCCATGACTACAATGTTTTCTTTATTAAAGAACAACACATCGTACTTTTATTTTTGTCTGTTTATAGTTACATTTACTCCGGTGGAATGTACGAGAAACAAGTAACATTCTCACTCACGTTATCGCAGCAATAAACAGTCGTTCCCGCTCCAGCCTCTCTGTTTATCTCTCTCTTTTAAAGTTACAGCGTTACCTCTGACTGTTACAAAGCGCTGACACTGGAGACTCCTTCCGTAAATAAGTAAGTAAATAAACCTCTCCTTACAGAAAATGTCATATCAGCATTTACGCTCACATTCAATCCGTTTACGTAGAGCTTCCGCCGTACGAGTCTCTGTGAATGAGCTGTTACCGTAGCAACGACTGAGCACATTAATATAAACCTTGTGAGAGAGAATTAATCAGCACCTTCTGACCAATCAGAATCCAGAAATCAGCAGCGCTGTGGTATGAAGGGAGAATAATAGCGGGCCTAATACAGAACTTTTTGGGACGCCATATTGCAACTTACGTGACTTTTACTTAAGTCTGGGTATTAAAAAATAGATTTTGGTTAAAAGTTAGAAGAAAAATCAAACAAGAAATCATGTTTCCTTCATGTACACCTCAAACGGTGTGTATGTTTAAGGAATTAAAGTCAAAATAGTGAGAATATTTACTGTGAGAACCAGATTTTAATGCTAGATAACACTGTCGGAATAATCAGAGTTGACTCTAGACACGTCACTTACCCTCCTTTTACACGTTTTACACGTTCTGTACAAGATCACATATACAACTAGAACAGCTCACACATGTCTAGACACTAATCGTACGGTGTAGTGGTCCACAGAGCAGACTAAAGGCAGCTGTGCCGTTCTAGACATCTGGTAAAGGTTAAACTCGGAGCCGGTTTGTGGTTCGAGGTTGTGGTGATGGTGGGAAGTGTGTATTTGTGGACCTGGCAGCGAGAAGGCGTGTCAGTGGGAGAACAAGGAAAGCCTGAGTTTTAAAGTTCTAAAGGTTTTTAAATCAGCGTCTCGGCAGACAGATCTGCTTTCAATTACATCCGTATAAACGTGCTAGTGTGTGAAGCCTGGTCTGGGGGATCGCAGGTGAGTGCAAAAGTCTGCGCACCCTAAGGACAAAATAAAGAATACAAAGCAATTTAGTGTGGTGTTGGGTTTCACGTTTCAGCTTTTCTAACCCCAATCAATGATAAATGTTTCCTTTTGCATCCTTTTCAATCCTTTCCTTTGGTTTTTCATTTTTTGGTCGTATTGTTGTCTTTGGTGTGAAATAAAACACAACAGGAGTTACTGTTCCCACCGTGAAGCTGATTCATAGAACAGCACATCCCAAAGTCTCTTATTCCTCATAAAGCACAACGATTAGAACAACGATTACGATTTTTATTCGTTAAAAAAATGACCAGAACATAATTTTATCAGTTTATATTTGTGCTTAACGCTGTGGAACGTCCATGAAACGAGTTCAGGCTTACGTTCTAGCAGCTATAAACAATCGTTCCTTCACCAGCCCTCTCTTTATTCTCTTAATAAACCAAAATAAACACTTATATAACCAATAGGGTTGTACGGTACAGCGGTACTACGGTAGTATCGCGATTCCAAAGCTTCAAAATACCGCCGATGCCACTTTTTTTTATAAATGCTAATATTGTCAATACAGTAGTACCGTAAGTAATGTTGTATGTGCGGCAGTTAATCCTATTTTCGCCAACACATCTTTTCATCACGCTGTTTTTCAGAATACACAAAGGTTAGTGACACTTCGTTTATTGTAAATTCTTTACCTTAATCTTTAAAGAGCTCCGGTTTGCTAGTAAGCGAGCTAACGCTATGCTAACCGCTGTGTATAAACACTACAACTAGCCGTATTTGATAGTAAGCTGGCTAACACTTCCAACTATATGATTTTTTTTTTTTTTTGGAGTTCGTTTCCAAATTAAGTTATTGATGCCTAGTGATGTGTTTATTCTTAGTTTTCTGAGGACAATTTCCATTTGCGTGATTTCATTGCTCTAGCGAACAACAATAGATGAAATATGTGGCACATTGAATTAGTCACTTGCCTGATTGTATGATTGTTCTTGAGTTGTATTTCCAACATTCCTTCTCATTAATAAAGTCTTAAGAGGAAAATTCGTAGAAAGTTTGTCTGTTTTCATTTATATCGATGTAATTATGTAAATTTGGTTCATTTTGTAGATTTTAATGATGAATTAACACAATATTGCGTGGTATTGTGATAATTTAACTGGTAAAGTATCGTACGATATGTCGATGGTATCGAGACAAAACTAGGTTCTCCTCAAAGCCTAAACTCTTCTGTCCTGAAGATGTCAGAAACCTCACTTAGAAGTTACCTCTGACTGTTACAAGTGCTGACTCTGGAGACTCCTTCCATAAATATGAACATCTCCTTACAGAAAACATCACCATATCAACAACAATACGTTTTTTTCATCTGGTTTTTTTTTTTTTTTTTAGCTTTCATGTGGCTCGTCTGCTATCGAACACCTTCTGACCAATCCGATTTGTCCAATTTGAACATCATAAGAACCTCATGTTTTGTAGTCACCTGCATACACACTTGGAATAAAGGGTTCCTCTGCTGTTCTGTGCCTAGTTGAGAGTTCTACGCTGCTCAGAAGAGTTCTCCGAACCCTTTCTGAAAGGGAAACACCTTGTAATAGAATGTTTAAGCAGAAACAAACCAAAGGAAGTGGAGATGTACTAGAAATTGCGTCTCTTCTCCTTTAACTTTCTCTCTAACCTGAAATTAAATGCTTCTCTCTCTCTCTCTCTCTCTCTCTCTCTCTCTCTCTCTCTCTCTCTCTCTCTCTCTCTCTCTCTCTCTCTCTCTCTCTCTCTCTCTCTCTCTCTCTCTCTCTCTCTCTCTCTCTCTCTCTCTCTCTCTCTCTCTCTCTCTCTCTCTCTCTCTCTCTCTCTCTCTCTCTCTCTCTCTCTCTCTCTCTCTCTCTCTCTCTCTCTCTCTCTCTCTCTCTCTCTCTCTCCCCTGCACCTGCTCTAACAAACCTGAACCATAATCCAGATTAACACTCATGAACCTACATCTGTGACTCAGGTAGCTGTTGTCTGATTTGTATAGCACAGAATCTGGGTCAGCTCTAAATTTAGGCCATTTGGGTTATAAACTTTGTGTACGGAGCACTTTACTGTGTTTCCTGTGAAATGACACGTGTGATGATGGAAAGAGGAGAGAACCAGGGAAGCATTAGGAGAAGTCTTGCGGTCGATTCTGACCTCCGAATCCCGGTCGCATGGCAAAGTCATGTTCCTCGATCCTCAGCAGCTGCTCGGTTTTGATCAGGAGCGATTTGGTGCTGTCCTGCTTTTTTAGCTTGTGGTCAATCCGGCTAGGTGTGAGAGAGAGAGAGAAAAAAAGAGGTCGCGGATTAAACCAATGACGCGTGATCCACATAAACGCACACTGGAATTATTCTTTCTTAAGTGGCACACAGTAAAGTAACAACACTTAATTATCATTTTACTGAATTTGTGACTTTTATTTCTTCTATTTTTCATTTAAACTTTTCAAATGAATCTTTTCCAACACGATGCTGTCAAATTCTGGATTCTGATTGGTCAGAAGGTGTTGATTAATTCTCTACAGCAGCAGCTCTGACAATAGTGTAGCTACAAATCTCAGGTTTACATTGCTGATTGAAAGTTTGTGAACCCTTTAGAATTTTCTATATACCTGCATAAGTACGATATAAAACATCTTCAGATTTTCACACAGTTAGAACCCAACTATACAAGTGAGACAAAAATATTATACTCGGTCTTTTATTTATTAAGGAAAATGATCTAGTATTACATCTCTCTCTCTGTGAGAGGCAAAAGTATGTGAACATCTAGGGATGACGATCAGGTGTGAGTGAGTGAGCGCTCTGTTTTATTTAAAGGACAGGGTTCTATCAGAGTCTGATCTTCACAACACGTGTTTGTGGAAGCGTGTCACGGCATGAACAAAGGAGATTTCTGAGGACCTCAGAAAAAGAGTTGTTGATGCTGATCAGACTGGAAAAGGTCACAGAACAATCTCTAAAGTGTTGGTTGATTCCTGTCGGAGCTGCTGGTCTAGATTGTTTTAATGGTGTTTGTCTATTTTTAATTTTTGAGGTTTTAGTGCATTTTGGAGTGCAACCAAAAAGAAAAACACTTTTTTAAATGGTTTGAGGAGGCGCAAAAATACAATTTTTCGCATTTTTCGAATTCCACAATCATCTGGATCTCACATTAACATTCGTCAACAGTCAACGATTTCATAAGGCTGTTTGTGTTTATGTTCCTGTGCGAGGCTATATAAAGTGCAGATGAAAAGCAGAAGGTTTGAGGCTCCCCTCCTCGTCTGAGGGATAATTAGCAGGGACAAGGAGCAGAAACCGTCGCTGCATAAAGCCAAGATCAAGACCAGGATGAAAATAACATTTCAACCGACCATCAACACTCCCTTCATAAACTGATTGTGTTCCTTTAGGAAAAATAAATAAATAAATAAACGAAAGCTCTGTAATTACTCGAGATTTCATGATTTCTAAGCAAAGACTAGAATAGAGTGAGAAGAAAAATGCAGAGATCCCGGATTTACCCTGGGTGTCTGTGTTTGGCGTGTTCTCCCAGGTACACATCCTTGTTCTTCCTGCGGTTTGGGAAGCGGTGGTTGAGCAGCGTGACAGGCCACAAGCAGGCCAAACACAGCAGCCTGAGGCTCAACAGAATCAGCTTCATGCTCAAGCCAAAGTCTGGACCTTTTCCTTTCCTTCAGAACCTTCAGATCGTGTCGCAGTCTTCCAGAGACGCTCAGCGTGGTCCTGAGATTCCGTCTCGGCCATCACCTGATCCCAGTCCCAGTCCGGTTTACTCTAGTTACCTCTAGAGAGATAGTAGATGCAGAAGGTCAGACTCAGTCCAATCCTGAGCTTCTCAAAATCTGATGTCTCGAAGGTCTGTAGCTCGCTCTGCAGTTCACTCCGGACGCTCACACGACTGACGGCAATACGATTTCATTCTCACAGTAATGAAAGATTGGAATTAATTCTATCCTGAAATCCTCTTATGTATGTGTGTGTGTGTGGGCATGGAAATCTTTCTGTAACCTACAAACACACACACACACACAGTGCTGCACCTAATCAGGATTTTCACAGAACAGGACTAAATGTGTGTTAGCTCAGTTTAAGGACAGTAAACACTGTATACCACATACCTGTACACACCCTTTTAGTCAAACCTTTGTGCTAGCTCCATTTGCCAAGATAACCGCTCTGAGTCTTCTAATAAAGCCTGATGAGGTTGGAGAATACATGGCAAGGGATCTGAGACCATTCCTCCATGCAGAATCTCTCCAGATGCTTCACATTTCGAGGTCCACGCTGGTGGACTCTCCTCTTCAGTTCACCCCACAGGTTTTCTATGGGGTTCAGGTCAGGGGACTGGGATGACCATGGTCTTTTCTTTCAAAATATTTTTTAAAAATTGTAACTTTTTTTTTTTTTTTTTTTACATTTCTTCGTTTAATTATACTTCATTATTTCCTCAATTTTAAATACTTTTTCCCCTCTCCCTCTCATTAACAGTCTGTAAAAACTAAACGTAGCTGTACATATTGTTAAAATCTTTATTGTCCTCTGATGAGAGAAAGAAAGAGAGAAATAGAAAGAAAGAAAAAGAAAGGATGCAGTGGAAGTGAGAGAGAGAGAGAGAGAGAGAGAGAGAGAGGGAGAGAGAGAGAGAGAAAAGTGGAGAGATGTAAAAACAGATCATCATAAGAACACTGTATGTCCAGTAATTCCAGTATGTGGTCTAATCTGGTGGATTACAACCTGAAGATGAGGTCAAGTGATGTGTGATGGTTTCAGCGCGCACATACATACACACACATACACACACACACACACACACACACACACACACACACACACACACACACACCCTTTCACCTGTAACCGGTTCCCATAGTCCTGGTTAAGAAATCCAACAATACAATGCGGATTCAAACCTCCAGGAACAATAAATGTGTCCACAGGAGAAAGATGTGAGAGAAAATCTCACCAGTGTTACAATGTTTATGTAATGTTTATGGAAGGAGTCTCCAGTGTCAGCGCTTTATAACAGTCAGAGGAGAACAGTAAAACAGTAAAAAAAAAGGAATGTTGTAAGAATGTACACGCACTCAAACCATCATCACGATGACCAGTCACGGTTTACATTACAGGATGTGCTTTATGGTGTGTGTCCGAGTCCAAGGTTTGATACTTAATCTGCTCTGCTGAAGGAAGTGTGACTAAACTCCGCCCACGAGGAGGAGGCGTGAGAAGTGACTACTCACCCTTCTTCTGCCGTTGCACCACTGATAGTTTAATGGGTGTGTTTGGAGGAAAAAACCTGTACATCTCGTCGTAGCTGAATTCCTCATTGCAATCAACAAACAGCAGCTGCTCAGTTCAGGAGTGTCTCACACACACACACACACACACACACACACACACACACACACACACACATGCACACGTGAGTAAACTTTATTTACCTTTACTTTTTACTCATAGACAGTGCAATTTAATCACTAATGTGTTCTATTTATGTTAAAATGAGCATAAAGTGAGGATTAATAACTCCAGTCTGATTATGTGATGTTAATGTTGATTTTTGTACTTTTTGTTGTTTTTAACAATCTGATCTAATCTGATCTGATCAGAAAGATTTTAAATGCTGAACCCTTAAAGAACCTTTTTTCCCCTAAGAATGCACTAAAGTACCAACAGTTACACGTTGTGTTATACAATCCACGTGTTAAAGAACCCTCTCTGATATAGAAACGCTTTGCTGTAGAACCCTACAGCACGTAGAACAGTTCTCCAAGAGAGACCACTGAAGGACCCATAAAGCTTCTACATTAAACATGTATTTCTAAGAGTGTACCAAGAGTGTAATGGTAAAAAGGGTTTCTACTCTAAACCATAAAGATGTTCTAGGTATTAATCAGAAAATAACGAGTCATAATTTGGAGATTGGACAGCTTACTCACCCAGTTTCTACATTTACATTTATTCATTTATTCATTTAGCAGATGCTTTTATCCAAAGCGACCTACAATTGAGGAAAGGAAAGGACGTGCCTAGGGGAAAAAATTCTCAAAGAGAGTTTTAAACCCAATTAAAATGTTTTACAACTTTATTTAAATGTAATAATCGCCTGAAATCAGACGTAAAAAGCGACACTAAAATCCAATCTCGCTGTAGGTCAGGTAATTATCTGATCCATGCCGATACCATTGTGAAGGAAATGATTAGATAAGCATGTGTATATTTTTCTTTCTGTACATTACTCTGTGCAAATTACTGTCATCACTGAGGTTTGGCAGCGTGACAGCAGCAGTTAACCTATGGGGGAAAGTAACACGACAGACGTCCAATACGTCTGCGTTTTTTCCCCCCGCACCTCTTTGCTCTGATCACGAACAGCTGATGAGTCACAGGTAACATCCAGAAGTTTGCGATAAAAGGCATAACCATGCGTGTTTGTTCATTTCATTCCTTCTGAGACAAACTTGTAAATATTTTAGTTGTAGTTAATGGGGATGAGTATGACTCATCCATATGAGGTTATGTAATTAAAACTGTGCTCAGTAATGACACATACAGGTCACTGACAAACACCAAAGACATCAATTACGATAGAAAAGGTCTGAACAAAAATAATTAAAACGGAACAGGAATATAAGTTATAGAGCGACAAAGAAGAAATAAGTGTTTGCTTCTTCAAAATAAATCTAGATCTGTGTTGGAGTTCAATCCAGTAAAAACGTGTTCATTCTCTCAGAGAGAAAAGTCCTGATTGCTCTTGTTTTTATATCTTTAATGTTCCTTCAGTTGTTCCTCTAGAGAACACTTAAAGCTTCTAAACCTACGACAGCGTTTCCCTACTATAAAGGGTTCCAAATAGAACCCAATTCCAAGGAACCCCTAAACAGTTGGTCAAGTACCAAGAGCTAACTTTGAAACATCTGACAAAGTTCTAGGTATTAAAAATAAATCATTTATTGAGCTTAAAGTTCATATTAAGAACTAAGTATAATAATAATAATAATAATAATAATAATAAATAATATAATTCTTGTGATCCAATCCGTTGCTCCCAGGCTAGGACCCAAATCCGAAACAAACCCGACCCAATTAAAGGGTTACACTTGGAAACCTTTCCGATAGGAAAACACTATTCTAGGGTTCTACATGGACAAAGGTTCCTCCAGAAAGACAGCTGAAGAGCCAGTAATGGTTCTAAAAAAAATTAATTGTTTACAATGTACTTAACACAACAATTGGATCTGGATCACTGTTTCCTCTGAGCTGTCTGAAATAATACTCTAGTATTCTCTAGCAAAAACTCTAGAACAGAAGAATGTGCATAAATGTATGATTAACACTTCTGTCCATCATCTTCATACCTCAGAGACTCCAGCAATGAAAACATCTGCAGCACAAGTCTGGACTTGCGTGCTTTTCATGTGGTTTCTTAAAAAGGCGGATGGAAAAACTCAAGGTGAGATCAGATGACATTTGTGTTTAAGGTGTAAAAAAAATCCCAAACTGATGTGTCACCACCGATAAGATCATCACACACAGAGGAAACGGTGCAATTAAAACCGTGTAGAAAGAAGTCAAAACACTGAAACGTGTGAAGATGTTTCTACACACGGTCTCATGAAGGTTTTGTTTAGTATTATGATGAAATTATATTGAATCAGTTTCAGCTGCATGGAAACAAGCTCCGCCCACAAGCCTATTGTTTACATGTCGTATGCATATGACACACCTCTCAGTTTTCATTTACACTGATCAGCCATAATATTAAAACCACTGACATGTGAAGTGAGTAGTGTTGATTATCTCGTTACCATGACACCTGTTGAGGGGCGGGGTTTATTTATTAGAGAGCAAGAGAACAGTCAGTTCTCAAAGTTGATGTGTTGGAAGCAGGAAAAACTGGCAAGCGTGAGGATCTGAGCAAGTTTGACCAGGGCTAGATGATGAATCACATTTTCTTTTACACGTGTGTGTGTGTGTGTGTGTGGTTTACTTGGGGAAGAGATGGCACCAGGATGCACTATGAGAAGAAGGCGAGCTGGCAGAGGAAGTGTGATTCTCTGGGCAATGTTGCGCTGGGAAACCTTGGGACCTGGCATTCATGTGGATGTTACTTTGAGACGTACCACCTGCCTAAACATTGCTGCAGACCGAGTACACCTCTTCATGGTAACGGTGTTCCCTAACAGCAGTGGCCTCTTTCAGCAGGATAATGCTCCCTGACACACTGCAAACATGGTTCTCCAAGTTCACCAGATCTCAATCCGATCGAGCGTCTGTGGGACGGTCTGGACAAATAAGTCCGATCCACGGAAACCCCACCTCACAACTTACAGAATTTAAAGGATCTGATATTGACGTCTTGGTGCCAGATACCACAGCACACCTTCAGAGGTCGTGTGGGGTCCATGCCTCGATGGCTCAGGCATATTAGGCAGGTGGTTTTAATGTTATGGCTGATCAGTGTACATCTTATTTACATAAATATCCTCATTTCTGTAGGTGTCGCAATGTAGTGAGCCAATGAAAGACAGGCATTTTATATGTAAAAGATTTCACCTGAACTTTACACACACTTGATCATACAGATACACCAAAGAAAAACTCCATTCAGAATGAATGTGTCTGAATTTGCATTGTGATTATGAATTACAATCAGCTTTAGCCGTACTGTACGTAACTTTAAATGTAAAAAATGAATGAATAAGGGTCACTTTGGCTAAAATCTGATTAAATTCAGCATAAAATCATTTTAACTGAGGACAGTCCAGAACAGCAGGGAGTTTTTAACGACACGCTGTGAATTTCACTGAATTCATGATCTTAGGCTTGAATCCAACATCATTCATCTTCATGAGTAAGCGTTTTTATCACCACCACCATCTCAGGTGCGGCGTTTTCTCTCTCAAGTGTCAGGCTCTCCATAAAAGTTTTTGAAGTAAAAATCCCCAAGAAGAAAGTAATGGATTTTCACTCCATTGTACAAAACGCATTAGAATTTTAGACCCACTGCATCATTGAATATTTACACAGTTCTAGGGAGTAACTCGGTTTCGTATTTGTCTCAGATTTCCACACAATTACCAGTAATCCTGAAATGAAAGAGGCTATGCTGTAGAGGATTAGACTGTAAAAGGAGCATGTTTAAGAGCTTTAAACTTAACCCTGATGTTTTTTTTTCTTCTATCAGATGTGCATGTAACCTGTCAGTACTCTGAGGACTGTGTCCTTCCCTGCAGCTTTACCCCCTCGGGCCGAGAGGAGATCCGCTGGTTCAGACGGGACGCCCTTATTTACAGTCATCCACAGGGTACAAACAGTCACAATGAGCTTTTTATGGGAAGGACGTCCATTTCAGCTCACGAGCTATCACTTGGGAATGCGTCGCTCATCCTGCAGCGCTGCATCCTGAAAGACAGGGGGCGCTACAGATGTGAAGTGACTAAGGGGGAAAAAATGGACAGTTTCGTTGTACTGAAAGTGGAAGGTGAGTCACAGTTATCGACCCAAACAGCACGTCTTAGGGTCTTCTATTCCTCTTACGCCCCAGAAACTTTTCAACGATTAAATGTTTTTTATTTATTAAAGAATCTACCACTTTTTCTCCAGCCCCTATCCGCTCAGTGAATCTCGAGATTACTCGTCTGAGCGGTTTTGAGGAGCTCAAGTGCTCCACATGCAATGTTTACCCTGCTCCTCACGTCTTCTGGTCCACGAATCCGCCCATTCCAGTGGAGGAACTCAAATACACAACAAGAAAAATGGCCGACAAGCAGGGGCTGTACGTCATGGAGAGTAGACTGAAGAGGCTGGGACAGCGTAACAACCTCACCTACATCTGTATCGTCACCTCGTCCTATGCTGCACAGACGTGGACCACATCGCTGACGGAGACAGGTCTGATCATCGTTTATAATAAATAAGTGTTTATTCTAACTCACATTAGAGAGCCACAGCAGAGTGCAGATAGATTCTCGGGAGGAGAAAACAATTACAAAACATTTTGACTAACTGAACAGGCAGAGAAACTCAGAGACACTTACATGTGCTATGAAGAGTTGGTCTCACGATATTATTCACCAGGGCTGGGTGAAAAAAATAATATTGATCCTCCGGTTTTAATCGATCTTCAATTTAATGAAACGATTCACCTAGCTATTACAAGCTATCTTACTAACATTAATAATAATAATAATAATAATAATAATAATAATAATAATAAAGACTACATTTGTTTTTCAACATTTAGTCTAATGAATAGGAAAGAGCGTGTCTGAGGTTTGGCTTCGGAGACAGAAAGTTAAAGTCAAGCCTTAATACTGGATAACAATAAACATCCTGAAACTAAACTGTAGTTACACTGAAGATTAAAATATTGATGTTGAGAGATCTCAGATTGAACATACTCCTCATTTCCTTCACTAACAAGGTTAGGTCTTCACCCTGCTAGCACCGCCTCTCTCAGTAGATTAATTCTGATTGGTTAGGAGATAAAAAACGTTAGACGTCACTCAACGCTTTCCAAAAAAAAAAACAACAAAAAAAAAACCCCACACTCAATCACTAGTTCCCTATTCATGCTCATTACATAGGGTATAACATAATGGTGTTATATAGTGCACTATTTGAGACAAATCAGGTTAAGCATCATTTAGGCAAAAGGTTCAGGAATACTATATAAATATAAAAATGTAAAATATATACATTATATATACAAATATAAAAACTATTTGCACAGAGGTTTGTTCTAACAGCACTTATTGACACATTTCTGGTATTTCTTTCAGTTCACAATAACGTCACACTCAGATCAAAGGTGTACTCATTCTCCACCTGGACCGAAATAAACTCAGCTGAAGGTCAGGACATCACCATCCCCTGTAGAAGCCCCTGGAACCTGCAGAACTTTACACTGACCTGGTCCTTCACTACAGCAAACATGTCCACCATTATCTACACTTATGACAGCAAGACACAGCAGATCTCCAACCGCTGGAACGGCACGGCCTGGCTCGAACCCCGACGCGTACAGGAAGGCGATGGATCCCTGCGACTGTGCAGTATCCAGAACCTGGAACACATGGGGGTGTACACCTGTAACGTCTCAGCTATCCAGAAGAACTACGTGGCACAAATCAGGGTCAACATTACTTCAACACAAGAGTCTGAAAGTACGCTATATCAGTTTATCTGATTTCCATTTCCAACAGTGGAGTAAAGTAATATCAGTGACCTGGACAAAACTTTGTTGTGCAAACTAGTCTAAATAATAATAATAATAATAATAATAATAATAATAATAATAATAATAATAATGTCAGCGAAATTGCTGCATTAATATTTTTGTTTAAACGTCAAAAAGTTAGATCCTCAAAAATGAACAACTCCGAGTAAAAAGAGGCGGACATGTCGATCCAGACAGGACTGAAATGATCAGATGACTGCAGATGGAGTTGGTGGAGAAACACCTGGTAATTTGGTCTGTAATCTTCTCAGAGGAGAAGCAAGAAAAACACGCCACACCCGATCCAGACGAAAACAAAATCACAGAGTAGCACCTGAAAATTATGAAATGACTCCAGGTCACTGTGTAGGTTTAATCCCATCTGAATAGAGCTATACATTAGCATTACTTAAAACACACAAACACACACACACACACACACACAGGAGCTCATGTATTAATCTTGTTTGTCAATATTTTCATGGCGAAATTGAGCTGAAAACCTCCACCAAGTTTCCGACCTCCGCTTTCATTTCCTTCATTTATTTTACAGAGTAATATAATGAACTTCGCTCTAAACATGAAGCGGGATTTTGTGTGCTGCTATTGTGAAATAGAACGACGAAACAAGCCACATTTAAACGTCTTTGTGATATTTGCGCTATCCTGACACACTACACAAATGTAAGAGTTCAGCAATAATAGTAATGCCAGATTTCTCAGTACACCTACTGTTCCTGCTCTAGTTCTTCCTGGACGGCTGTGGCTCAGGTGGTAGAGTGGGTTGTCCACTAATTGTAGGATTGGTGGTTCGATTCCCAGCCCTTGCTTGGGCAAGACACTGAACCCTGAGTTACTCCTGATGGCAAGTTATCGACGTGTGTATGAATGAGAACCAGTGTAAAGCATTTTTGGAACTGCTAAGGTTAAAAAAGTGCTATATAAGTACAGACCATTTACCATTCTACGAGAGCATCAGGTGACTCAGTGAAACAAAAGAAAGCATGAAAATTGAAAAAAAAAAGAAAGTGCAGCAAAACAGAAAATGTTCATATGAGAGCCACTTGGCCGAAAGGTTTGGGGAGAATTAAAATTTTTTTTTTTTTTAAAAAGCAAAAGTGGGACGTAACAAAATCTGAAATCTGAGTAAATATTTGTGAAGATTCTACTTTTCTCTCCAGTTGCTGCTGATGTTTCAGTCCGTACGGGATTTCTTGTAGTTTTTTGTGATCGTTGCGGCCAAAAAAGCGGGATTTTGCTGCGGGTTTTCTCAAAATTTGTGAAATCTGAGGTAATTTAGAAAAATTGCACGCTCCTTCGAATATCGCGGATAATTTACACAATCACAAAATTGTGCAATCCTGATGGGACTGGTCAAATAAATTGTAGTGAACCTGTTTCCGTATTAAATTAGAAAAGAAAATAGGACTATACGCATTTTCACTACTGATTTAACACCTACTTCTCTGGATCGGATTCATTTTACTTCCTCGTTGTCAGAACTGAGTTTCCTCCTTTATTTTTCTCACAAGTTGGAAAGTCAGTTTTCTACCAGCTGATCGATCTCTCTTTCTTTCTTTCTTTTTCCTAGATGAGAACCTGAGGATGAACACCGCCTCCAGACCGTGGTGGATCCCTGTCGCCGTCGTACTCGCTCTAATGATCATCTTTGCAGCCTTAATAGTAGGAATAGTCAAATTACAAAGTGAGCAAAACAAATCTGACACTATTAGTAAATATCGTATAATGTATTTGAGCTATATAATAACATATTAAATGATTGATGTTCTATAAATTTAACCTAATAAATAATGAGTCTCAATTCCTCTACCTAGACAAGTGCTCAAAAACCAAAACCGAAGGAACGGCCAGATATTCCAAGGAGGTTAAAGGTAAAAAAAAATAAATAAATAAAAATTGTAATAAATTAAAAGTAAATAAATGAGTTTGGGTGAATTTTACAGATGCATCTGTCGTTCACAGTCACTGTAGACAAGAGTGAAGAAACGAAGGAAGAAGGAAGGCGTTTAACATCTGATCCAAGTAAAGAGCACACGTGAGGAGCACTGCATTTCCGCAACGACGTCAGAGAGCAGACGAACCCGAGAGCAGAACCTGAGCCACATGTGGTCAATCTCTGCTGTTTATAATCACAGTGATGGATTTTTTAACTTTTCTTTGAAGTTACGAGACTGAAATGTTCTCTCATTTGCACAGAAATCTGCGAGAAGCCAAGCTGCAGGTGCACCAAACATGATGCCAACAATGTGGCACGGAGTATAACTGAACACATGTTACAGACTACAACTTTGATTAAAGAGTGCTAAATAAATGAACTCAGATTTAAACAGAAAAATGAAGCGCATGGTAATAAAAACAACAGTTAGAGTGGAGTTATATAGGCCAGAAAATATGGAGTAAATCCAAATTAATTTCAAATTTTATATTTATTAAGTATCTGAGCAAAAGGCATTTAGATTATAGTAAATATCTGGGGGGAAACTGGTTTATTTTTACTGAATATATTACGGACATTGATTTATATTGACTAATTATGTGGGTGAAAATGATTTGGATTCACTCAATAAAAGAGGTTATATATAAGAAACTCATATTTGAGCACATTCTGCTTAATTCAACACATTTAGAGTGCTATTCTTATTTATCTGTACTTTTATCGGTTCGTGCAACTTTGTCTCATTTTTCCAAGTGCGAAATGCCAAAATATAATAAATAAAATGACAGAACAACAATAAAATGCATTTGGTCTTGTAAGAAAACAGACAGTAGTGCTCCCCTTGCTATTTCACTGGGACTTGAACAATTAATGTATGTTGTTTATTTGTGTAAATTCACGTTTCTCAGTGAAAACAGGTGAAATCATCCCTGCATACCTGCTGTACACAGTGGAAGGTACAAAAACAGGTGGCTGTGCCAATATTAAGTCTAGAACATGATGCCACTCCTCTGAAATCTGAACGTCCATCTGCAGCACTGAAACCTGAGCGTTTAACAAAGCCTTCAAGGAAACCATGTGGCTGCTGACAGTGCAGTAACTATTCCCTTTCACTCTGCAAAAGTCCATTTTCTTAAAAGAGTAGTTTATTCTTGAGGCTGTGCAGTTTTGGGGACAGCGTTGAACAATCTGGTGCAAAATGCATTGAGTGGAAGCGTAATTCAATTCAATTCAATTTGATTTGTATAGCGCTTTTTACAATAGACATTGTCTCAAAGCAGCTTTACAGTAATATCAACATGGTATACAGATATTAAAGTTGCGAATTTATCCCAACTGAGCAAGCCACCGAGTGGCGACGGTGGCAAGGAAAAACTCCCTAAGATGTTTTAAGAGGAAGAAACCTTGAGAGGAACCCGACTCAGAAGGGAACCCATCCTCATCTGGGTAACAACAGTTAGTGTGAAAAAGTTCATTATGGATTTATATGAAGTCTGTATGGCGTTAGGAGCAGCTGTAGTCCCAGCAGTCTGGAATTAAAGAAGATTTGAGCTCCATCCAGAGGCAGAAAGGATCTGGATCTCTAGTATCTCCATAAATTCGTGTGGGGCTCGGCGAAAGGAGAGAGGGAGAAAAAAGATAATTATGACTGCGAAGTAGTAGAACAGAATCTAGTCAGGGTAGGCTTGAGTAAACAAATACGTTTTAAGCTTAGACTTAAACACTGAGACTGTGTCTGAGTCCCGAACACTAATAGGAAGACTGTTCCATAACAGTGGGGCTCTATAAGAGAAAGCTCTTCCCCCTGCTGTAGCCTTCACTACTCGAGGTACCATCAAATAGCCTGCACCTTTTGATCTAAGTAGGCATGGCAGATCATAGAAAACCAAAAGGTCGCTTAGATATTGTGGCGCGAGACCATTTAGTGCTTTATAGGTTAATAAAAGTATTTTATAGTTAATGCAAGATTTTACTGGGAGCCAGTGCAGTGTGGATAATATCGGTGTGATATGGTCGTATCTTCTGGTTCTAGTTAGGACTCTAGCAGCTGCATTCTGGACTAATTGGAGCTTATTTATATTCCTACTGGAACATCCAGACAGTATGGCATTACAGTAATCTAATCTAGAGGTGACGAATGCATGAACTAATATTTCTGCATCATGTAGTGACAGTATGTTTCTTATTTTAGAAATATTTCTGAGATGAAAGAAGGCTATCCTAGTAATATTATCTACATGAGCATCAAATGATAGGCTGGAGTCAATAATCACTCCAAGGTCTTTTACTACTGCACATGATGAAACAGAAAGTCCATCCAGAGTAACCATGTGATCAGAAAGATTTCTTCTAGCTACACGTGGGCCTAATACAAGTATTTCTGTTTTATCAGAATTAAGTAAAAGGAAGTTAATTAACATCCAACGTCTAATGTCCTTTACACAATCCTCAACTTTACTAAGCTTCTGTCTGTCCTCCGGCTTCGCTGAAACATACAACTGTGTCATCAGCATAACAGTGGAAGCTAATTCCATGTTTACGAATAATTTGACCTAGGGGTAGCATATATAAAGTAAAGAGCAGTGGGCCTAAAACAGAACCCTGTGGAACTCCAAAAGTAACCTCAGTACGCATGGAGGAATCACCATTTACATCTACGAACTGATAACGATCGGTCAGATAAGACCTGAGCCAGGAGAGGACTGTTCCCTTAATGCCAACAACATTTTCTAATCTATCAAGTAGAATAGTGTGATTTATAGTATCAAAAGCTGCACTAAGGTGCAGCGTAAGGTGATTAAAACCAAATGCAGCTAAGCAACTTCCTCTTCCAAACCAACAGATGGCGCTATCATTACACCTCAGTAGAGTGCAGTAAATAGTGTTTTTTTTTATTATTTTTTTTTTTTATTAATTCAATCCTGAAATAAGGTGTGTGATTAACACGAGCTCAAGATATTTTCACGTTTTATTCTAAGACAATAACAAGTTTATGTGCCAATTATCCCAATTTCAAACCTCAGTTGCCCCAAGAGGAAATTTTTATTGGGATGTGTCTTATTCATAGATTTAAAAAAAAATAAAAAAAATTAAATAAAATAAATTTTAAAAATTATTTTATTTTTTTTTAAAACTTGGTTGTTGCCATATAACAGTATATATAAGTAAGAGACAAAATAAAATTAAGGAAGTTAATTTTAGGATCCTGCACAAAATCTACCCACGCAACACACTATTATCAAGATATCGTGGCCCTGTGTGTGTGGAGTTTGCATGTTCTCCCCGTGTTGCGGGGGTTTCCTCCGGGTACTCTGGTTTCCTCCCCCAGTCCAAAGACATGCATGGTAGGCTGACTGGCATGTCCAAAGTGTTCGTAGTGTATGAATGAGTGTGTGAGTGTGTATGTGATTGTGCCCTGGGATGGATTGGCACCCTGTCCAGGGTGTACCCCGCCTTGTGCCCCATGCTCCCTGGAATAGGCTCCAGGTTTCCCCGTGACCCTGAAAAGGATAAAGCGGAATAGAAGATGGATGGATTTGTAATTTAAATGTAAAGCGTGCGACGGCCCGATGTGCAGGACTGATCAACAGTTACCCCGAATTTATCTGCAGTTATTGCTGCACAAGGGGCTCCCACCATATACTGAAAGCAAAGGTGCACATACTTTTACCCCTCACAGATATATAATACTGGATCATTTCCCTCAATAAATAAACGGCCGAGTATAATAATGTTGTCTCATTTGTTTAATCGGGTTCTCTTTATCTACTTTTAGGACCTGTGAAAATCTGATGATGTTTTCAGTCATATTTATGAAGAAATGTAGAAAATTCACACACCTTGAAGCAGCGCTATAATTTAGTGTCTTGACTGCTCAAGGCTGCTCACATCACTGTAATGCTCCTGACCTTAGTCCCGGCCTCAAAGGGCAATGCAGTGAAACAAGTCTAACTCCTTTATCTGAATGGAATGAAAACAACTCTTGTCGATCTCAGACGTTTAGAGGAAACAGTACTACGGCTATGAAAGCCAGGGGTAAAGTTACACATTATGAAGCCGGTGATTTGGACTTTTGTGCTGTTGTGGTCAATACCACTGGCCACTGGAGGAGGTGAGTAGAAACTTAAACTTTTTTGTGGTGGACTAAACAGCTGTCAAAAAAGTAAACAGCTGTTTCTGTGTCAGGATCTGAGCATTAGATTCAAAGCTCATATCGTTGAAAATTTTACATTTAAGAATTAGCATGATTTTTTATTTTAATGCTTTCTGTGACATGGATATACATACACTGCCTTGGTGTGGTACATCTACTTCATGGTTTTAGTTGATATTCACATCTGGAGAAACCAGACAGTGTTATGCCTGCTCTCGCCTACTATATCAACCCTTTTAAGATTTATCATTAACAGACTGTTGATTCATTTACGTGTTTAATTCACACAGACACCACAGTGACCTGCTTCTTCAATGCTACCTGTCTGCTTCCCTGCAAATCCCCGTATCACAACACCATCAAATGGTACAAAGTCGGAAAAGAAAACGCAGTCTATACTTTCGACAATAATGAAAATCATCTGGAGCACCAGGACGTGGACTTTAAAGGACGGACGTCTCTGTTCGCAGATCAGATCCCTCAGGGAAACGCCTCACTGCTGCTGAGATCGATCCGGACTGTAGATGAAGGGAAGTACATTTGTTACACCTCCTCCGGCTCCGAGGGCCTGAAAGAAATTGTCCGGCTGGATGTGAAGGGTGAGTCTTGGACAGATGATTTATTCAAACATGGAGCTTGGAGATCTTAGCACACTGTTCCCAATCCTAAAAATGAATACAGAAGGTTGTCTTACACGTTAAACGACTGGCGTCTTCTTTCTTTACACCCAATAAATCACCAAATCAAAAGACCAGGTCTGTGACGAGCTCCAACTCAACAGCCGCCGGTCACTATGAATCGTTTCAGGCCAACACACCAATCGCACTTCTGATTCTGTGACCGGTGTGGTGTAATGGCCAATCATTCTGTTTAAAGCTATACTCGCCGAGTGGCCCGTAGTCACCAGGGCCCCTGGGGATGTCATCAATAGACAAGGTTGATGATTGGGAAGTGCCTTATGCATATTAAACATACATAATGGACCAGTGGGCGGAGCTTTTCCCATGCAGCTGAAGATGAATCATTCATGTCCATTCCTAAGGTGTATTTTAACTGCTTTGTTTGTTCCTCTTTCTTTCAGCCCCAATTAAAAGGGTGGATATTAAATATACAGATAAAGAAATTACCTGCAACACAAGTGAAGTTTACCCAGAACCAATAATCTCTTGGCATGAAAATCATCACAATTTACAAATAAATTTGACAACTGAGACACAGAAGGATGAACAGGGCCTGTTCTCACTGAAGAGCAAGTTAACGTATGAGGAAGACGAAGAAAGCAACACGAACAGAAATGTGTTCGTAACCTGCTCCATCAGCTTCGAGGACAAGAGCCAAAATTACTCCACCAGCCTGAAACTAGGTGAACGTCACACGCGTCTTCTAACACTCACATAACCAACACTTCATCATTAACCACGTGGTTTAAAGAGCAGCTTTAACAATTCCTTTTTTATATTTAGCAAAAGAAGTCAACATTTATTCAGGACAGGACGCTAATATTCAATGTCCAGTCTCTCGGGGACACGTTGGAGACTACACCATCACCCTGAGATTTGGAGAGTCTTCTATCATTCTGTCACAGCTAGTGAACATCTCCGAGCAGCTGGCAGGAATAAACGTCCGTCTCGCACCTGACGGGAACGTCACACTGCACAATCTGGACATGTACAAACATACAGGAACCTACACGTGTGAGATGTTTACTGCACAATCCACTACTGAGGTGGTGCAAACCTCGGTGCATATCATATCAGGTGACGCTCTCAATATCTGTTAAATATTCGAGCTATTGATTGTTTTTATTCTATTACGTAAAAATGTGTATTTTCTCCTCGCAGATATCCACAATTATGGGATTGCTGAAGCTTTTGGTGCATCTGTTACTATCACGGCCATCGTATCGCTCATGATCTACTGTTTATGCAGAATATACAGTAAGATCACTCCCTATGTAATAATGTCTACGGTACATCAGGGTGATGTTTTGCAGTTTTGCATACTCAAGCAAACAGTGCTGGAATCCAGACCTTAATGAAACAAAAACGGGTTTATTTAAGTTGTGTAAATGAATTTATATCACAGGTTTATAATTAATGTGCTCGTTCTAATACGCCATCGTTTCTATAGAAACTGTGATAATGTGTGTGATCATTGGTAAGATGAATTTATCTGTAAGGAGATGTTTATTTAACAAACATGTACAGAAGGAGTCTCCAGTGTCAGCGCTTTGTAACGGTCAGAGGTGAAGCTCTGAAATCTTCAGGAAAGAGGAGTTTACGCTTCTTTGCGGTTTTACTATTGTACGCCGTGTTAGTTACAGTCTACGTGTCTGTGTCTTTACAGAACAGAAACAAAGAAATGTCGAGAACTCGAGAGAAAATCGAGTAATCGAAGAAGTTGAGCAAGAACTGCATCCTCTTTCAGGAGAAAACCGCAGCAATGGTACATGTTCACCCAATGGCAGGGTCCACACAGAATGGCTTCAGAATGTTCAGCTTTAACACCAAACACATCATGGAGAAAACGCAGCAGGGGTGATTCCACAGAGGGCTGAAACGTCATTGACCACCCCACCGGAGCCCCTCACCCACCCACCCACCCCTAGGCATTTAAACAGGGAGGGGATCAGTGTTCACATAAGCCACTGTTGAAAAGCTGGGTAGATGGAATAAGAAGAAGGAGAAGAATCTGTCACATATACATTACAGTTAAAGACTTTCTTTTCTTTACACATCCCAGCTTGTTAGGAATTTGGGGTCAGAGGGCAGGGTCAGCCATGATACAGTACCCCTGGAGCAGAGAGGGTTAAGGGTCTTGCTCAAGTTTTCGAGAGGTGAGGACTGTATGATGACGTCAGAGAGACGACAAGCTGTCCAGTTCATACAAAATCAAGTCTGGATGATTCGCTGCTTTCTTTTTTATATTTGATTTATTTATTTATTTATTTATGAGTTATATTTATTTACATTTATTGTTAGAGCTTGTATCTTGGGATCCTGAGTGAAACAGAAAACAGAAAAGCGTTCACCCTGTCGACTGCTGACATGAGAATGAGTTGGCTGGCATTTATATGTTTCTGTAAAGCTGCTTTGAGACCATGCCCTTTGTATAAAGTGCTATACAAATAAAACTGAATTGAATTGAATTGAATGACTCAGAGGAAGCACGTGTTAGCGGAATCCAATGAAGGAAAGGTCACAGAGGAGAGCTGAGGAGAGCTGACTGGCTGCTGAGAACTGGCCAGGATTAAATTCAGGACAAAAGGGGAAAATGCTTGTATCTTGTTACAACATGCGTGTACATATTGTCATTTTAATATCCAAAAATGTTAATAAATATAATGTTGCACGAATAAACATTGTAAGCGCTGTATTTTAGTGTAATTACCCCATTTCCATGGAAGTGCACTGGAGTTTCATGTTTGTTTAATAAAATCAATAATAGAAAAAAGAGGTTTTAAAAATATCCTAACCCGTTTAGCCATACTCCAGCCCTGGAGCTCATCACAAGGGACGCTCCGCTGAACACTCCCAATGATGTCCAGGGAAAGTGACATTTTTGGGGAGTTGCAGCCTGACACAAAAAACATGAGAACCACTTGAGTAGGAAATTGACTCAGGTAAAAATAAATAAATAAATAAATAAATAAACAGGAAGACTGAAGCACATTTTTAATGAGGATTTTGAACAAGTCAGTGGTGGAGTAACCTTCTGATCATGCAGTACACCGTGACTAACCACAAAACCATAACAACTCTAATAGGAACTCTTTAATAGGAACCTGCTCATTTGTGCAGTTATCCAATCAGCCAATCATGGCAGGAGCACCATGCATAAAATCATGCAGATACAGGTCAAGAGCTTCAGTTCATGTCAAACATTGGAATGAAGAAAAAGTCTGATCTCTAAACTGTGACTTGATGGTGAGGTGGTGTGGTTGTTGGTGCCAGATGTGGCTGGTTTGAGTATTTCAGAAACTGAAACTGACCTACTGGGATTTTCCCCTCACAGCACTCTGTAGAGTTCACACACAATGGTGTGAAAAACAAAAAACATAATTTGTGTAGAGAGTCTGCACACTGAATCACCTTACTGATGAGAGAGATCAGAGGAGAATGATCAGACTGGTCTGAGCTGACCAGATCGGAAGTCTATAGAAACTCAGATAATCACTCTGTACAACCGCGGTGAGCAGAAAAGCATCTCAGAACACACAACACATGATCTCATGATTCCTGTTCTTGACTGACAGGAGTGGAACCTGGTGTGGTCTTCTCCTGTTGCAGGTAGCTCGTCCACCTCAAGCTTCGATGTTTTGTGCATGCTGAGATGCTTTTCTCCTCACCACAGTTGTACAGAGTGATTATACGAGTTACTGTATCCTTCCTGGCAGCTTGAACCAATCTGTCACTCACTCAATGTTTTATATTTTTCACACCATTCTGTGTAAATTCTACACACTACAATATCCGTACCACAGTTAAAGTCACACTTTAGAAATCACACTTTATCCCCATTCTGATGTTTGGTGTGAACATTAACTCAAGCTCTTGACCTGTATCGGCATGATTTTATGCACTGTGCTCCTGCCACATGATTGGCTGAATGGATAACCGCACAAATGAGCAGGTTCCTATTAAAGTGGAAGGTGAGTGTATAATTATAATACCATAGAAGATCAGAATATCATCAGCAGACTGA
Source organism: Ictalurus punctatus (assembly GCF_001660625.3). Classification (NCBI taxonomy): domain Eukaryota; kingdom Metazoa; phylum Chordata; class Actinopteri; order Siluriformes; family Ictaluridae; genus Ictalurus; species Ictalurus punctatus. Next base: position 8,944,123 of record NC_030438.2, on the reverse strand, counting down.
AATAACTGGAGATTGCACTCTGTAAATAGTTTAAAGTGAGCACGAATAGTTTTAGTAGAAAATAGGACTATAGATTTTCATACAGTATAACATGGCATTTTCCTGTTTTTTATTTCATAATAAAAACAAAGAATAGAAGCTGAATTCATTCCTCCAGCTGAATCTCTTTTATCTCCAACTAGTTAATCAATGTTAGGCGCTGACCTTAGTCCCGGCCTCACACAGAAATGTTGTTGGACCAGTCTAATTCTGGGAATCATTCCTTTATCTACTGAAAAAGAAAGCACGCCGTGTCGAGCTCACTTACACACAAACCTGTACTTCGGTTCACATTATGAAGCCGGTGATTTTGACTTTTGTGCTGTTTTGGTCAATACCTCTGACCACTGAAGAAGGTGAGTAGAAACTTAAACTTTATTGTGGTGGAAGTAAACAGCTGGCTCTGTGTCATCTGGATCTGAGTATTAGTTTCAAAGCTCATAAACTGAGATTAGTAAACAACTAAAGAAAACAGACTTGGACATGGTCATTTGGACAGAAAAACATTACCTCTGTGCTGTGGAGTAACTCTGGATTTGTTCCTAAACCTGAAAGTAACATCTGGTTTAATTCGGATTAAAGTCGCAGGATTACACGGGAATTATGATGTTCTTCTTTTAAGGAAGTTAATTAAAATGGCATCTAAAGAAGTGGGTTTAATGATACGTTTCTACGTGAGTTTCAAAATAGACTGAACTTTGAAATCAGTGCGCAAATGATTAAACAGAAAGAGTTAAAAAACAACAACAACAACAACAACGTCGACAGCTTGAGTCAGAAAAAATGTGTTTAAAGTTCACTGTGAGTGTTCATTCCTTTGCTGCATAGCTCGAATTTCAGCATTCCATCTTCAGGGATGGTAGTCACGTCCTTTATTTAGATTTAGAATAGCAAGAAGACTGTTGATGAATTAATCTTTAACTCTCACAGACGTGACAGTGTACTGCATCGTGACCAGCAACTGTGTCCTGCCCTGTACGTCCACTTATCATGACATCATCCACTGGTATAAAGAAGGCAAAGCGGATTCCGTACATACCTTCTACAATAAAGCAGATGATCTGCAGTACCAGGACGTGGACTTTAAAGGACGGACATCTCTGTTCAAAGATCAGATCCCTCAGGGAAACGCCTCACTGCTGCTGAGCTCGTTCCGGACTGAAGACCAGGGCAAATACAAGTGTTACACTGCAACAAACTCTGAAAACAGGGAACAATTTGTCCTCCTAAAAATCAAAGGTGAGCGACATGGAATAAACCATTGAGTGTGTGTGCTGTTAGAGTAAAATAATCAACAACACTATCTTCCTATTACAGCTTCCTCTTAGACCACATCACTTTGCCAACAATTACAATTTTATTCATTAGAAAACGACACATCGTGCTTTTTATCCATTTCTATTTACATTTAATTACATTTATAGGTAGTTCCTGTGATTATATATTATTTATATTACAACAGCTAATCATTTATAAACACATCCTTTTCTGTTTTTGTTTCTTCCCAGCGAGCCATTCGATTATTCACCCACTGTTCATCCATTCTTTCTTGCTTTTTCTTTCATTATATCCATTTTTCTTGCTTTCTTATTTATACCTTTCTTTCATTATTTCTTTCCTTCCTTCCCTTACCATTCTTTTAATATTCCTTCCTTCCCTCTTCCTTTCCTTCCTGTCCTTTCTTTTTTCATTCCTTGCTTCCTTTATCTTTCATTCCTTCACTTTTCCTTCCTTTTCACCTTTACCATTCTTTTATCATTCATTTCTTCCTTCCGTTTTCCTTTCTTTTGTAATCTTCCTTTACTTCATTACTTTTTCTTTCCTTCCTTTACCATTATTTTACTATTCCTTTCTTCCTTTGTTTTTTTCTTACTTCCTTTGTTGTTTTCTTTCTTTAATTCCTTCCTTCTTTGCCTTTGTTTTTTCCTTTTCCTTTACCGTTTCCTTCTCCGTCCATCGATCTCTTTATTGTTCATTTCTTTTTGTCCATTCTTCTATTCATAAACGCAGTATGAGGGTTCGCTGTGCATCAGAAATCCAGATGTTGTGAGAAAACCAACACCTGTCAAATAAGTCAAATACGATTAGACTTCATAAACACCTACCAGTGACTTCTTTATTTGTTTTTTTTAGTTCCAGTTAAATGGGTGGATTTAAAAATGACGAGTGAGGGAATTACCTGCAGCACGAAAGACGTTTACCCAGAACCCAATATCTCCTGGTTCAGAGACGGCAGGTCAGAAGACAAGTTTACTGTGAACAGGACAGGAGATAAGGAGGGTCTGTTCTCAGTGAGCAGCGTTCTCACTCAGTCTGTCGCAGAAAACACCACATACAGCTGCTCCATCAGCCTCAGGGACGAGAGTCAGCATTACACTGCAAGCCTGAGAAAAGGTGAATACACCGTCAAACACCTCAACAAACTCCTCGTCAAACACCTCAACAAACACTTCGTCAAACACCTCATCTAGCATGATTACAGCAATCACGAGGCTACATACATTTGTTTTTAAATACAGAATATTAAACACACAGATCAGCTTTAACAATCCTTTTCTTATTTTGCAGAGAATGTTGAGATTTATCCAGGACACAACGTTACTATTCACTGTCCCGTCTCTCAGGACAACACTGGAAACAGCAACATCACCCTGACGTATGGCGAGTCTTCTACCACTCTGACCTACACCCAAACGTCCCAGCTACCTACCACCACAGTGCAGTGGAGGGGGAAAACGTTACATCTCGCACGTGACGGGACCGTCACAATCCACAACCCGGAGAACGTTGAGTATACAGGAACCTACACATGTGAGAGATTAACAGCACAGTCCAGACATGTGGTGCACACCGAAGTGAAAATTTGCTCAGGTAAAGCTCTTCTCCATCTCCTTTCACTAATAATCAGATGCAGTAATGACATATCTGCGAATGGATTCAGTGATATTTTCATTTGCATTGAATTTATAACATGATATTATGACATTAAATATGGATCATCCCCCAACAGCTAACACTATTAGAATTGCTCTCGGTGTCACCGTGGCCATCGTTGTCGTTACCATAGCTGCTGTATGTTTGATAATGTGGAAAAGAGGTGAGATCACATTTCCTTTCCTGTATAATGTGGATGTTCAGCTTCGAATTCAAGTTTTTAACATTTGGGGAAAAAAGTACAAAAATATCATAAAAGGAAAAAAAAAAGTCTTCCCCTCAAATGACGCTTTTGGTTATTGATGGAAATTAGTGTGCTTTTCACCGCTGCTTTCCTCATTAGTACTAGGTACAGAAACTAAATATTAATTAATTAATTAATTAATTAACTAACAAACAAACAAATAACTTGCCTGGCAGTTTCTGTTGTCACATTTATTAGGGTTTAAAACGGTTAGAAATTGTAATCAATTGCTTGAAGCTCTCTGGTGCAATAAAGCCACCTTACAAATTATATATATATATATATATATATATATATATATATATATATATATATATATATATATATATATATATATATATATAAAATACAGTGATCCACTTTGAAATGTACTGAGTGCAAAGTAGAGATGTTTTCTTTTGAGTTAATTACAAATACTTGTCGAGTGTTTGGACCCCTGACTCTCCAGGACCACAAGTGGATTTATTCACTGTGTGTGTAAATGTGTGTAATGTGTGTAAATGGTTATTTTGTGATTACATCATACATAGACAAAAACATTTCTGACACTTTACAGCAAACAACATGAGAAATAGAGGGGAATCAGATGTGAATCCACACAACGGCGAGGGCAACGGTGTAATCTAACAGCATCTGGACAAGGACAAACTGAAGCAGCTATGACGGAGAGGACGCTCGAGAAAGAGAGAGAAGCTGAAGTTCCGATTAAAAGTGCAGATCGTGAGAACAGACTTTTTTTTAGGAATATATATTTCTGTAAAAGCACACAGAAGAGGTAAAGAACACCTCGAGGGTTGTTTCCTTCCACATCTTTCTTCTTGATATCACTTGAAAAGGTACATGATCTTTCTAATTCCCTGTATACTCTGTTGGCTAAGGTCACCTCCACTCACATAGATATAAGTATAGTAATTTAAGTTAGGTTTTAACATGATCCATTTTGCTGAAAGTTTGAGTTATTAAGTCAAAATAATAACAAAACAGGAAAAACATGTATCTGTGCGCATTAGCCATCGACAAAGGCACAGAAAAAAGGCAAAGACAAATCCTCATGCACACTTCCTGTTTGGCGGGATTCCTGTCAAATTCATTGACCTATTACGGGTAAACTGTTTGATCATTTTGTGAGGCTTACTCTGAAGAGCCAAATTTGGTGATGATTGGACAAAATTTGTAGAAGGAGTAGCGAAAAAAACCCAACAGTTTTTGACAAAATCCAAGATGGTGGAAAATTTAATTAGGCAAGAATTGACATCGTAGGATGGGATGAACTCGTCTCCACCCAGGGAATCCGGGATGTCTTTTAAAGTTTGGAAACAAACTCTGAACAAAAGTTACAACCATGAAAGTACTTCCAAAGTAAGGTAAGCCCAACTTTTGACTCGATGTTGGTGCTAGAGCACTGGCAGCACGGCCCAAATTTGATCAGAACAAATGGTCCTTAGACGCACAGCCCATTGTTGATGGCGGTTTTCTGTACGTCTCTCAGAGTTTCCTTGTTGTGAAAGGGGACGAAGCTTCCTTAAAGTTAAAAATATGAAGGATTGAAGATTAATTTAACTGCATATGAAGAAATTACTGCAAATAGAGGGTTAATCATCTGTTTTTTATGTGTATGAAGAGTTTTTATTTTTTCCTGGTATTTATTTTGTCTTTATACATGTTTGTGATGTAGAGAATTAAGAATAAATTCATGTCTATAAAACTCAGTTTTTTTCCATCCGTGTGGTGTTTTTTTTGTTTTGTTTTTTTTTTTAAATAATCTGCTTTCTAAATAAAGCACTATTCAGTAGCCAAAAGGTAAAAAAAAAAAAAAGAAAAAAGAAAAGAAAAGAAGAGAAAATCTGCTGGACTCTGCAGGCCGAGCGGCGATATTAAGACTGACATGAGTTTCTATGATGACAATAAGGAAAAGCCATGCTGAAGAAATAAACGAGTAAAGCCTGTAGGGAGGTTATCACATTCCATCACGGGGCTCGGTAAATAAAACAGAAACTGATTTGTCACTAATTAGTCAGACAGTAAAACACAATAAACACAGCAGCCTTTGACCTTCATACAGCATGAACACAACCCCCACAGGGATAATTAAACGGTAATTAAAGGGAGGCATAACACATCAGGATTTAATGAAAAACATCTGTAAAAACAAAAATAATAATAATAAAATCTCACCGATTTCTGCTTTTGTGTGATTTACTTGTTTGGTTTTATTGCTGGACCAGACTAAAAAATGGAGTTTATTCAGTCATCATGAGGTGCAGCGCCATCTACTGGCTATGTCAAATCCCCCCCCCAAACAAAATCAGTACATTAAAAATGAACTAATTGATTAAATCCATCTTGGAACAGAATCGTTTCGCAGTCCCAGATAAAATATGCATTAATTAATATAATGAAATATTCGTTTATTTATTTTAAAATATGATCCGAGAGGAACGACGTGTAGAAAAAGTACAGACAGACAACGACACACAAAGAAAAGACAATAAGTTACCTGGATCTCAGAGTTAAAAATATTTAAAATCTATTTCATGTATTTGTCATCCGAGTTCATCATGGCTGGTGTGTGTGTGTGTGTGTGTGTGTGTGTGTGGTGCACGTAAACCAAAAATCTGGAGTGTCTGTAAATGGGGCCATTACTTCTGGAATCCATTAATCTGGATATGTGTACAGTGTGTGTGTGTGTGTGTGTGTGTGTGTGTGTGTGTGTGTGTGTGTGTGTGTGTGTCACAGAGAAAGGTTGGCTGTGGCGTCGCTCTTCAGCTTGCCGCTGCTCAGGCTGTGGATCATGGCGATCATCTGCGTGTGTTTGTTCAGCTCCTCCTCCTTCTTCTGCAGTTTGGACTCCAGTTGAGATCTTTGCAGCTCCAGAGACGAGGCCTGAGGAAGAGAAAAGCTCGAGATGAAACCGGATTTCATTTTAGAGCCAGCCTGCTTGGAGAAGGAAGTAATTCTCTTCTCTCTCACCTTGATGCTGGCATCCTTCCTAGCCTGCTCTGTCTTGGCGAGTTCCTTCCTCAGCATGTTGACGTTCTCCTCCAGCTCTCCGGCCTGCTCCTCCTGCCTCCTCACCTCGGCCTGCAGGTCTGAAACGAATACAAATACAGATACGAATAGGAGGTGGATTATTTCGGGGGTGGGGGATGCCTGAAATATTCACAGCGTATCACTGTTAAGCTTTCACATGAACAAACAACGACTATATTCATTAACAAGAACGTGAAGGTGAAGGGCTGCGTGATGCATTTACAGCATTCATTCATCCTCAGAAACGGCCTGGGCAGGGTCATGGCAGTATAAATTAGGCTATGCTGCTGACACTTCTACATCAGAGCGTCGTTCTACCAGAAAGAAAAGAAAATACCTTTCTGACTTTCAGGCCATGACTTTAAATACACACACACACACACACACACACACACACACAGAGACTGTGTAACTGCGTTATCACACACACTCCGCGAGCTACAACGTCTCCTCACCCGCAATAGTGTGGTATTTCTCCTGCATGGCTGCTTCCATGGTTGAGATCTTCCCTTCCTTCTGCTGAAGCTCTGAGGACAACCTGAAGAAAAAAAAATAAAAGAGCGAGGTTTAAGTTAGGGTTTGGTGATATAACAAAATGATCATATCACGATACTGGAAGATATTTTTATAATACATGTTATGTATCATGATATACAGGATTGGAAACAAACAGCTAGAAAAAAAGAAAAAAGAAAAATGTATGCCTATAAAGTCTACAAAAAGAAACTGATTACTGTTTTTAAACAATAAATTCTAACGCTTTTTAATAAATTCACTAAATAACTAAAAAAAAATTTGTATTAAACACTATAATCAACTGCTTCCAAGGTGCTAAGGGTGTGTAACTGCAACATATTTTTGGCAGCCTGTAGTTGGCAGCTAAAGCAGCTCAAAATCTTCACATTTTCTCAAGAAGCTCATCACTCAGCATTCTACAGCAGTGTGACGGAGATTGACCGTGACCCCAGACTGACCTCTCCTGCTGCATTTTGAGTCCCTCGTTGCTCTTCTTCAGGGACTCAGCCTGCTGCGTGAGGGAGATGTGGGCGGCCTGGAGCTCCTTCAGCATCGCTTCGTTTTTATTGTACCTAAAGACGAGCAGAGGTTACAACGCTACACTGAATTACGGTTAACAATTAGTCAGCAGTGAGCTGAGTACCGTAAGTTCCTGTGATAGGAAGAGGGACGTCTGTCCTGACCTGCTCAGCAGCTGGTTGTAGGTGCTCTTTAGGTTCTGGTGTTCGTCAGACACGGCCTGCAGGCGGCTGTTGTGCTGCAGGAGCTGCTGACTGTCGCTCTTCAGCTTCTCCACCTCCATCACATGATCGCTCAGCTCGGCCTGCAGCTCCTCCTTCCTCCTCTCCGTGTCCTTCAGCAGAGACGCCAGCTTCCGGGCCTTCACACGGACATCATCAGGGGGTTGGAGAGTATGTCAGGGTGTATATGTGGGTGTAGTTGGGCAAGTGAAGCTTACAAGCTGAAGAGCCGACCTAGAATGTGGCTTTGAAAAAAACGAGTGTGTGCATGCTGTGCCGTTGAATGTGTGAAATAAATGTGTGAAGGGATGCGTGTGTGTGTGGAGGTGTCTGTCTCACCTCAGCCTCGGCCTGTGCTCTCTGACAGCGGTACTGAGCAATCAGACGGTCAGCCTGAGACAGAGCAAGAGCTTTGGCCTCCAGCAGGTCCTGCAGACGGCCTTCCTTAGACTGCACACACACACAGAACCGAGAGAGAGAGAGAGAGAGAGAGAGACAGAGAGAGAGACAGAGACACAGAGAGAGAGAGACAGAGACAGACACACAGAGAGAGAGAGAGAGAGAGACAGACAGAGAGAGAGAGAAAGCGTGAGAGAGAGACAGACAGAGAGAGAGAGACAGACAGAGAGAGCACGAGTGAATTTCAAAGCATTTCAATGTAGCTCATATTAAGAGATAGCACATTTATGAAAAAACCCACAGCAAATAAAAAAATAAAAATAAAAAAAAATCAATTAAGATCCCAATATCAAGTTTAAACTGGTTTGGATATAATTTTGATTTTAAAAACGTGTCTAAATTATAAACAAACAAACAGATAAATAAATAAATAAATAAATAAATGAACAAACAAACAAACAGACAGTGATCCCAATATCAAGTTTAAATTAATCTGAATATAATTTGGATTTTATTTTTAAAAATGTGTCTAAATTATTTTTTAAATAATAATAATAATAAAAAAACAAACAAACAAAGAAGTAAATAAATAAATAATAGATTTTTATGTAAACTTGTATATAATATACACACACACTCACAGATTCAATTAAAACAAAAAAAACAAAATAAACAAAACAGATATAACAAACAAATTGTATCTGATCTTTAAGGTGACGTACAGCCAGGGCAGAGATTTTCTGCTCATACACATCGATGATCTCCGACACGTGCACATCTTTCATCTGCTCCTGTAACTTCAACAAGAAACGACACTGTATGAGCCAAAAGAAAGCGAAAATACTTTTAACCAGAGACAGGAACTCGTCAGAATTTCCCCTCGTAGTCGTGTATATAAAACTATTAATAACTATATTACTGATAGATTTTAATACAGAGCACAATGAGTAGCAAAAACACAGCATCAATAAAATATTACAGTAATAACTGGCTTGAGAAATACATGAGGAATTAAAGGTGATGAAGTCTTCCAAGTCCACACACTCCGAAATCACGCTCAGTTCAAATGAAAACATAATAGAAGGTGATTTTATTGCACTTCAGCTATACAAAGGCAAAATAAACTACGTCAAAACTCAAACGTGAGAGATAAATGGATATTTGATCTTGTTTTTTGCCCTTGCACGCCTCACGCTGGAGAGAGGTTGCATTACAGTGGAACAACACTTCAGACCCTGCGGTTACACACCAGACAAGTGTGGTATGACGACGTAAATCGGTACTGGTTTATATCTGTATAATGAGCTGGTACAATAGACACACATTGTTAAAACATGCGTATTAATACATAATAATAAACCTGTAATTCCATCAATAAAATGGATATGACGGAAAACTGACAAATTTTGTCGTGTTATTCAAAGTTTTTTTTATTCGTTTTGGTCTCTTTTTATTTGTTATTTGGAGCGTTACATTTTGGTTCAGGTTGGATATGTTGGATCTTTTATTTGCTTTCACATACATACACACACATATATATATATATATATATATATATATATATATATATATATATATATATATATATATATATATATATTCATATTTAGACATTTATTTCATTTTTAAAAAGTGCAATACGTTCTCATGTTTTTTTGTGTGTAATAAAGTTCAGCAATATTTTAGATTTTAGAGTATCAGTTTTAAAAACTATCAATTGATCAATCGGTTATCGGTCCACCTGTAATTACTAATGCACGCATACTAATATGAATAATGACTGAATAAATTAAAATGAATTAAAAGTAAATGAGGAGCACACCTGAATGCCGCTCTGCAGTTTCTCGATGAGGCTGTCGATGCTCTGGCGAGACGGACTGTTCGGAGCAGCAGAGGACAGAGTAAAGTTCTTCGCTGGGGTGACTCCATCCTCCTGAATGCTGCCGCCTCTGACGCTCAGCTTGCCCTCGTGCTGCCGGTACGCGTTATTCGCTGCGATGCTTTCTCCTAAACTGAGAGGAAAAAAAACAGGAACATTATTAGGTAACACATACTACGAATCGCGTATTCCTAATGCCTAATTCCAAGTGCATTAAGCTGTATAACTGTTCTTTTGTTGTTGTTGTTTATTTATGTTGGACTTTTCATTTTGGATCCAAAAGATAAAAATACAAAACAAATTTATGATTGTAAATGTATGGGAATTACGACAAATCATGAAAAATAAAAAAAAACTATTTATTAAATTACTACTAGATACTTATTATTATGTAGTAAATAACTGTATTTTTTTCTTTTACTGAAGTTTAAATCTAATACCTATGAACAGACCAGCCTAAATTATAAATTATAATGATTTTCTTTTTCACTAAACTGCCACTTCATAATACTCGTGATTTCTGCTTGTACACTCACATGACGGCGGGGAAATCGGGCAGCGGAGCGGCTTCGAACAGGACGCGCAGCGCCGTGTGTACTCGCGCTCGGTGCTGAGACGTCAGGGCCTGAGACAGAGGCGTCACCATGCGCTGGTCCTACACAGCAATCACAGCACTCGGTATACGATACACACTTCCTATTATCAACACACACACGCAATCTTTAACATTTTACCTGCAGCATCCGGTAAAAGCAGGTCTCCATGTCATCTACGTGCTGCTTCAGCTGGCTCATCAGCTCCAGAGTCTTGAGGACCGTCTCACAGCACGCATGGCTACAGGACACGAGAGGAAGAAGGGAAAGGTCACGCACTATATCCACGGACATTTTCCTTTCTTTACTTCCCGTTTTATGTTCTCGATTCTCATCTGGCTGTTGACCAGATGAGTTCAGATCTGACTCACTACTAGATGAAAAAATAAAACTGCATTTAAAAAATAAAATTAATAAAAAGCTATCAGGCTGCCTGATGGCTGACGGACGTTTATCCCACCTGAGCCGGGAGCTCGAGTCCGAGCAGATAGATGTGACGTAGTCCTGACTGTTAGACAGCAGCAGCTCCACCAGCGACACGCACAGCTCCGAGCTCACGTGCTGCGCCACCAGAGTCTTCAGGAAGTCGTCTCCACACAGGAGTGAGCGTGTCAAGGACATTTCGTCAGGTGGCATTGATTCGTTTTCTAGAACAGCGGCGAATTTCTGAGACGAGCGCACATGCAAATCACAGGTTTATAGTAACGCGCTCGTTCTTATATGTTACCGTTTCTATAGTAACGGCTCATTCGCAGGTACGCCGTGTATACGCCACATAAATGGATGATAATACGCGTGTAATCGTTTTCTGTAAGGAGGCGTTTAACATGTAAGGAAGGAGTTTCCAGTGTCAGAGGAGTTTCTCAACAAGCCGCGTCTTGTTTTCGTTTTTCCTTCGCAACATGAAACGTAACTATAAACGGATAAATCTAAATAAAACACTGTAGTCGTTGGCACACTGCTGTGGAACAGGTACTATATAGGATATCGTTCAGGAGGTCCAGTGCTCGTCCAGCTCTAGCACAGTGCCTCTGTAGCAGCGCGTCTCCTTCGCTGAAGTCTGGCGTGTGCAGTAAACTCTGCAGCGCTGGGAGGAGGAGCTCCAAAAATGAGCGGGCAGAAACAGACTGCGAGGAACCAATCACTTCCTGAGCATAAACACACACACAGTGTCTATTAGAGATTAGCGTAATACAAGACGACACAGTAAGGATGCAGTAATGGGACGATTCACAGTAGCTTCAGGTTATAGCGCCCCCTCTTGACAAAGCATATTTACATATTTAATTTTGAAAGAATCCTGATTTTCTGAGAGACTGCAGATATCACTAGATATTTTTCACTAGATAACAACTTATATGATTAGAAGAAGCTCATTTAACATAAAACATCTGTACTGAATCTTTACAATCTTTCCCTTCCCTTTAATTAAGTTTCATTCATTTTATTTACACCATGGTCTGACCGAATACTCGATTCTGATTGGCTGGGAGGTGCGCGTTAAAACCGTACAAAGCACACGTCGTTACAGTCCGTTTAATCACCGCTCTAAATTAACGCGCTGCCTATACTAACTGCTGGAATTGATGAATTTCCGTGCATTGCTCAACCTCCTGTTGTTGTCTATCCAACGTTTACTTTGAGATATTTGTTCTTTAAAATAATGATATAAGCGCACTGGTTCTCAGGAATGGACTGGAGTGTAGGTGTGTGCCTGTACTCCAGCAAAATGGCACTTTCATTTTTCTAAATTTGCAGCTATACATTTAAAGAGAATTAGCCTGATATAAAAAAAAATTTCAACGTATTGAGAGAGCATTTCTCAGCACTGCTTCATTTTTTTTTTTTTACATTATACTGTGCACAGAAGACAGAGACAGAAACCACAGTGTGTGATGTGGCGAGGTTTTAGGAAATGAAAACATGTTTAGACGACGGTCAACGTTCTGAGCTCCGTTATGTGGGACAAAAAAAAAAAACAGTACATGCAGCTCTCGGAGTTTTAAAGCTGTGGTATAGCAAAGGCTGACTGTTTTATGTTATATATATATATATATATATATATATATATATATATATATATACACACACACACTGTGTACACACACACATATACACACACACACACACACACACACACACACACACACACACACACACATATATAGATAGATAGATAGATAGATAGATACACATATAAGTGCTATTATAGTGAAATGGAAGTGTTTAGGACCGACAGCAGCTCAGCCACGAAGCGGCTGACCACTGTTGACACTTATAGAGCAGACTGCTGAGTGTTGTTGCACACCGCACGCAAACGGAGCTTATCTTCCATTACATCAGTCACTACACAGTTCCAAACTGCTTCTAGAAGCAACATCAGAACAGGACCCAAGCTTCATGAAATGACTTTCTATGGCCGAGAAGCTGAACACAAACCTAAGGTCACTATGTGTAATGACAAGAGTGGGCTGGAGTGGTGTAAAGTTGTTGTTGTTTTTTTTTGTAAAATTACAAATGAATTTATTTATAATATTTTTTTTTAATGATTTATTCTTAGGATTTTTGTATTTATTATCGTGTCTATTTTCTGCTTCCTCCAGTATGTTGTTTATTATTTGCTTTTTTTTCCCTCTCTGAAATGTGCTCTATAAAAGTGTATTAAATTAAATGTATTATAATTTTTTATTATTGTTAGTAGTAGTTGTAGCAGTATTAAAAATTAAGAAAGAGGTTCAAGATTAAATACTACACGTCTTGCTTTTTGTGCATCATGGCATGGATCAGCTCTGCACTTTTCATGCTGTGTAATAATAATAATAATAATAATAATAATAATAACAATAATAATAATGGTTATTTTTAGATTGTAAGGTTCTGAGGCTTGAGACCAGAGAACCAGTGTTCTCCTCACACACCTCAAACAGCTCAGTGAAGAGCTCCAGCGCGAGCAGGCAGCACCGCTCAGGTCCCTGCAGTGGGCACGTGGCCCACTGGAGCAGCGCCAGACCAGGCTCTGCCCCCCTCACCTGGGCAGGGTTCCTGGTAGTGGGCTGCAGTCGAGGGGCGGCGGGTTTTAAAACCGTCTGACAGATAAGTCTGCGCAGGGGTGGAACCGAGCACAGAGACACGAGCAGCTCCAGAACCTGCACAGACACCAAACTTTAATATTTATAACTTATTAAAACCAGATCATTGCTTAAAGGGCTGATGTTATTTATTATCTCTGCTAAGGATACGTCACCTTCACTGCTGTATCCGGGTCTTTACCGTGGAGAAGGCCGACCACCTCGCTCAGACACACGGGGAGGTGTTTATAACTAAACACACACACAGAGACAATAGTGTTAAAACAGTAAAACTACAACGAGGCTGATGGTCACCTACTAACAGCAGGTCCATTGATTCTGGGTTTTAGCTTTCTAGCAGCGTCGCATTACGTGCACTTGACATCATGTGCCATCGTCTGGGAAACGGCTTATACCTGCTGTTAGTAAAAAACCACCCGCTTTCCAGACGATATTACACACGATACACAATATTATTATGATACTACCTTTGTTAGATTTTTCTTATTTATTTAAATATTTTCATTTAAAAAATGTTTTTTATATATATAAAATATCAAGTGTATAAAATATTAATATAAAAAACACACACACACATATATATACACACACATATGTGTGTGTGTTTTATATTAATATTTTTACAGCAAACAGTTTTGCTCTATATTTCTTTCCTTCTTTTTTATTTTATCCATTTTCTATTCCATATTGTATATACTGCTTTATATTTTATATATGGAAGTTATATTTCATAGATAAACTGTAAATTGTTATACATACTGTATATTTACAAACCTTTTGCTCTAATTTTCTTTCGTTAATGTACACACACACACGTCACTTTGATAGCACCTGTCTGCTCGTTTATTTTGAATCTCTTTATCACCAGATGTAAACCAATCTTTATTTAAATTTTATTTCTGTCGATAATAAACGTGATCTAGGAGAGTTAGTTAGCAGATACTAACTTATAATACGATAATAGTGTTGTTATAATAGCAGTGTGAAAGCACCAGCAGTCAACAGTAGAGTGTTTTTGTTGTTGTTTTTATAGACCAGTGACGACCTACTTGGTGAGGTAATCAGCAATCTTGGCGTTTTTGAGCAGATCCACCAGTAAATCGACGGCGTAGTTCCTCGTCAGGGTTCCGTCCCCGTTCACGGTGATGTTAAAGATGAGCTGGAAGGTCTGGTGAATGTTCTTTGCATTAAACAACTGAAACCACGCATGCACAGAAAGAGAAAGTTAAAGTGTTAAACCGCAGAGGTGCAGACGGCAAGATCGGAGAGATGAATTCAGAGAGTACCTTTTGTCCGACTTCCTCGCTGAGGGTTAGGCTGGATAAGATCGAGAGCGCGAAGACGACCACGGTGAGGCAGTTGTGACCGAGGAAGTTAAGTAAAGCTCTGTAGAAAGCTTTAATGTTACTCTGGAAAGTATGATGGAAGATGGATAAAAAAAATCAATAGGAGCTTCACTTAAGCATGGAAATAAGGGGGCGGAGTACAAATTGAGAGGGCGTGTCCTACCTGAGATTTAATCTGCACCTGTACAGACTGGTTGTGTCGACAAAGATTAGCCATCAGTCCTAAGCACGGCTTGGTGATGTCATCATTCTGAGACTGGCTGCAAGTGAACAGTGAGTCAGTTGTCTTACTTACAGACAACTCCAAAAAGTATCCCCCCCCCAATTAGTGTTTGGGGGGGGATAACAATGCAATGAGTGATCTTTTGCACTAAACGTGTACACTTTTAGTTTTTGAATGTTGGTTCCAAAATAATTGGCACCCCATGGAATGAATAACAGCGTGGAGCATCTTATTGTAATGTCTAACAAGACGGGACAAATGTTCATTTATATTCACAGTTTTTCTGCAGGGTTACAACCAAAATATAAAAATTTTGGGTGCTGTTCCTTCACAGGGACCATGTGTAAGGATCAGGAGTTGATGATAATACCTGAGACTGTCTCCAATCGCTGTGCAGCAATTGTACTGAGGATGTAACAAAAGCAGCTTTGTGGTTTTTGAAAACGCTACAGTGAGGGGCCCAACAGGAAAAGGTGATGGTGTGTCAGCGCCCCACACTATCATCACAGCAGCGTTTTTTTCCCTTCTGCTTTTTATATATGCAGCAGCACAAGTAACAAAATACATATAAAATACAACTAGATGCAGATCACACAATAAATCTTACATGTTGAGCATGAGGAACGTGAGGAGGTCGTCTATGTGGGAGGTGCAGTGCAGGAGTCTGACGTTGTAAGTGAGACGCTGCAGAACCTGAAGACACTGAGAAACACAAAAAAAATGGTGATAATTAAATGGAGATTTTATGCAATTTATGCAAATGATGCTAAAAAAATGTCAGATGTCATAGAGATGTTTCTCTATTGAATTTAAGCCACGCATCTGCAGTGAAAAGGGTGTGAGGGGATTTTTACCTGTAGCACGATCGGCTCCTCAGGTGTAGCTCTGTTACAGTGGATGACGGCCGCCAGCGTGCCAACGATGTTATAACGGCTATGAAGCGCCTCTTTACTCTCGTCATCAGATGCTGAAGGACAAACAATTCTTACTACTAAACCACTGGGAACAGTGTAATGTAGCTCTAAAGTACTGAGAACTAAAACACTGGACTAAGTGTAATGTAGCGCTAAAGTACTGAGAAGTAAGACACTGGACTAAGTGTAATGTAGCCCTAAAGTACTGAGTACTAAGACACTGGACTAAGTGTAATGTAGCCCTAAAGTACTGAGTACTAAGACACTGGACTAAGTGTAATGTAGCCCTAAAGTACTGAGTACTAAGACACTGGACTAAGTGTAATGTAGCGCTAAAGTACTGAGTACTAAGACACTGGACTAAGTGTAATGTAGCCCTAAAGTACTGAGTACTAAGACACTGGACTAAGTGTAATGTAGCCCTAAAGTACTAAGACACTGGACTAAGTGTAATGTAGCCCTAAAGTACTAAGACACTGGACTAAGTCTAATGTATCTCTAAAGTACTGAGTACTAAGACACTGGACTAAGTCTAATGTAGCCCTAAAGTACTAAGACACTGGACTGAGTCTAATGTAGCGCTAAAATACTGAGTACTAAGACAGTGAACTAAGTCTAATGTATCCCTAAAGTACTGAGTACTAAGACACTGGTCTAAGTTTAATGTAGCTCTAAAGTACTGAGTACTAAGACACTGGACTAAGTCTAATGTATCCCTAAAGTACTGAGTACTAAGACACTGGACTAAGTCTAATGTAGCCCTAAAGTACTGAGTACTAAGACAGTGGACTAAGTCTAATGTAGCCCTAAAGTACTAAGACACTGGACTGAGTCTAATGTATCCCTAAAGTACTGAGTACTAAGACACTGGACTAAGTGTGATGTAGCCCTAAAGTACTAAGACACTGGACTGAGTCTAATGTAGCTCTAAAATACTGAGTACTAAGACAGTGAACTAAGTCTAATGTATCCCTAAAGTACTGAGTACTAAGACACTGGTCTAAGTTTAATGTAGCTCTAATGTACTGAGTACTAAGACACTGAACTAAGTCTAATGTAACCCTAAAGTACTGAGTACTAAGACACTGAACTAAGTCTAATGTATCCCTAAAGTACTGAGTACTAAGACACTGGACTAAGTGTAATGTATCCCTAAAGTACTGAGAACTAAAACACTGGATTAAGTGTAATGTAGCGCTAAAGTACTGAGTACTAAGACACTGAACTAAGTGTAATGTAGCCCTAAAGTACTGAGTACTAAGACACTGGACTAAGTGTAATGTAGCCCTAAAGTACTAAGACACTGGACTAAGTCTAATGTATCCCTAAAGTACTGAGTACTAAGACACTGGACTAAGTCTAATGTAGCCCTAAAGTACTAAGACACTGGACTGAGTCTAATGTAGCTCTAAAATACTGAGTACTAAGACAGTGAACTAAGTCTAATGTATCCCTAAAGTACTGAGTACTAAGACACTGGTCTAAGTTTAATGTAGCTCTAATGTACTGAGTACTAAGACACTGGACTAAGTCTAATGTAACCCTAAAGTACTGAGTACTAAGACACTGAACTAAGTCTAATGTATCCCTAAAGTACTGAGTACTAAGACACTGGACTAAGTCTAATGTATCCCTAAAGTACTGAGAACTAAAACACTGGATTAAGTGTAATGTAGCGCTAAAGTACTGAGTACTAAGACACTGAACTAAGTGTAATGTAGCCCTAAAGTACTGAGTACTAAGACACTGGACTAAGTGTAATGTAGCCCTAAAGTACTAAGACACTGGACTAAGTCTAATGTATCCCTAAAGTACTGAGTACTAAGACACTGGACTAAGTCTAATGTAGCCCTAAAGTACTGAGTACAAGGACACTGGACTAAGTCTAATGTAGCCCTAAAGTACTAAGACACTGGACTAAGTCTAATGTATCCCTAAAGTACTGAGTACTAAGACACTGGACTAAGTCTAATGTAGCCCTAAAGTACTGAGTACAAGGACACTGGACTAAGTCTAATGTATCCCTAAAGTACTGAGTACTAAGACACTGGACTAAGTCTAATGTAGCCCTAAAGTACTGAGTACTAAGACACTGGACTAAGTCTAATGTAGCCCAAAAGTACTAAGACACTGGACTAAGTCTAATGTATCCCTAAAGTACTGAGTACTAAGACACTGGACTAAGTCTAATGTATCCCTAAAGTACTGAGTACTAAGACACTGGACTAAGTCTAATGTAGCCCTAAAGTACTGAGTACTGAGACACTGGACTAAGTCTAATGTAGCCCTAAAGTACTAAGACACTGGACTAAGTCTAATGTATCCCTAAAGTACTGAGTACTAAGACATTGAACTAAGTCTAATGTATCCCTAAAGTACTGAGTACTAAGACACTGGACTAAGTCTAATGTAGCCCTAAAGTACTAAGACACTGGACTGAGTCTAATGTAGCTCTAAAATACTGAGTACTAAGACAGTGAACTAAGTCTAATGTATCCCTAAAGTACTGAGTACTAAGACACTGGTCTAAGTGTAATGTATCCCTAAAGTACTGAGTACTAAGACACTGGTCTAAGTGTAATGTATCCCTAAAGTACTGAGTACTAAGACACTGGACTAAGTCTAATGTATCCCTAAAGTACTGAGTACTAAGACACTGGACTAAGTCTAATGTAGCTCTAAAGTACTGAGTACTAAGACACTGGACTAAGTCTAATGTAGCCCTAAAGTACTAAGACACTGGACTGAGTCTAATGTAGCTCTAAAATACTGAGTACTAAGACAGTGAACTAAGTCTAATGTATCCCTAAAGTACTGAGTACTAAGACACTGGTCTAAGTTTAATGTAGCTCTAATGTACTGAGTACTAAGACACTGGACTAAGTCTAATGTAACCCTAAAGTACTGAGTACTAAGACACTGAACTAAGTCTAATGTATCCCTAAAGTACTGAGTACTAAGACACTGGACTAAGTGTAATGTAGCCCTAAAGTACTGAGAACTAATACACTGGATTAAGTGTAATGTAGCGCTAAAGTACTGAGTACTAAGACACTGAACTAAGTGTAATGTAGCCCTAAAGTACTGAGTACTAAGACACTGGACTAAGTGTAATGTAGCCCTAAAGTACTAAGACACTGGACTAAGTCTAATGTATCCCTAAAGTACTGAGTACTAAGACACTGGACTAAGTCTAATGTAGCCCTAAAGTACTAAGACACTGGACTGAGTCTAATGTAGCTCTAAAATACTGAGTACTAAGACAGTGAACTAAGTCTAATGTATCCCTAAAGTACTGAGTACTAAGACACTGGTCTAAGTTTAATGTAGCTCTAATGTACTGAGTACTAAGACACTGGACTAAGTCTAATGTAACCCTAAAGTACTGAGTACTAAGACACTGAACTAAGTCTAATGTATCCCTAAAGTACTGAGTACTAAGACACTGGACTAAGTCTAATGTATCCCTAAAGTACTGAGAACTAAAACACTGGATTAAGTGTAATGTAGCGCTAAAGTACTGAGTACTAAGACACTGAACTAAGTGTAATGTAGCACTAAAGTACTGAGTACTAAGACACTGAACTAAGTGTAATGTAGCCCTAAAGTACTGAGTACTAAGACACTGGACTAAGTGTAATGTAGCCCTAAAGTACTAAGACACTGGACTAAGTCTAATGTATCCCTAAAGTACTGAGTACTAAGACACTGGACTAAGTCTAATGTAGCCCTAAAGTACTGAGTACAAGGACACTGGACTAAGTGTAATGTAGCCCTAAAGTACTAAGACACTGGACTATGTCTAATGTATCCCTAAAGTACTGAGTACTAAGACACTGGACTAAGTCTAATGTAGCCCTAAAGTACTGAGTACTAAGACACTGGACTAAGTCTAATGTAGCCCAAAAGTACTAAGACACTGGACTAAGTCTAATGTATCCCTAAAGTACTGAGTACTAAGACACTGGTCTAAGTGCAATGTATCCCTAAAGTACTGAGTACTAAGACACTGGACTAAGCGTAATGTAGCCCTAAAGTAGTGAGTACTAAGACACTGGACTAAGTCTAATGTATCCCTAAAGTACTGAGTACTAAGACACTGGACTAAGTCTAATGTAGCCCTAAAGTACTAAGACACTGGACTGAGTCTAATGTAGCTCTAAAATACTGAGTACTAAGACAGTGAACTAAGTCTAATGTATCCCTAAAGTACTGAGTACTAAGACACTGGTCTAAGTGTAATGTATCCCTAAAGTACTGAGTACTAAGACACTGGTCTAAGTGTAATGTATCCCTAAAGTACTGAGTACTAAGACACTGGACTAAGTCTAATGTATCCCTAAAGTACTGAGTACTAAGACACTGGACTAAGTCTAATGTATCCCTAAAGTACTGAGTACTAAGACACTGGACTAAGTCTAATGTAGCCCTAAAGTACTAAGACACTGGACTGAGTCTAATGTAGCTCTAAAATACTGAGTACTAAGACAGTGAACTAAGTCTAATGTATCCCTAAAGTACTGAGTACTAAGACACTGGACTAAGTGTAATGTATCCCTAAAGTACTGAGTACTAAGACACTGGACTAAGTGTAATGTATCCCTAAAGTACTGAGTACTAAGACACTGGACTAAGTCTAATGTAGCTCTAAAGTACTGAGTACTAAGACACTGGACTAAGTCTAATGTAGCCCTAAAGTACTAAGACACTGGACTGAGTCTAATGTAGCTCTAAAATACTGAGTACTAAGACAGTGAACTAAGTCTAATGTATCCCTAAAGTACTGAGTACTAAGACACTGGACTAAGTCTAATGTATCCCTAAAGTACTGAGAACTAAAACACTGGATTAAGTGTAATGTAGCGCTAAAGTACTGAGTACTAAGACACTGAACTAAGTGTAATGTAGCACTAAAGTACTGAGTACTAAGACACTGAACTAAGTGTAATGTAGCCCTAAAGTACTGAGTACTAAGACACTGGACTAAGTGTAATGTAGCCCTAAAGTACTAAGACACTGGACTAAGTCTAATGTATCCCTAAAGTACTGAGTACTAAGACACTGGACTAAGTCTAATGTAGCCCTAAAGTACTGAGTACAAGGACACTGGACTAAGTGTAATGTAGCCCTAAAGTACTAAGACACTGGACTATGTCTAATGTATCCCTAAAGTACTGAGTACTAAGACACTGGACTAAGTCTAATGTAGCCCTAAAGTACTGAGTACTAAGACACTGGACTAAGTCTAATGTAGCCCAAAAGTACTAAGACACTGGACTAAGTCTAATGTATCCCTAAAGTACTGAGTACTAAGACACTGGTCTAAGTGCAATGTATCCCTAAAGTACTGAGTACTAAGACACTGGACTAAGCGTAATGTAGCCCTAAAGTAGTGAGTACTAAGACACTGGACTAAGTCTAATGTATCCCTAAAGTACTGAGTACTAAGACACTGGACTAAGTCTAATGTAGCCCTAAAGTACTAAGAC
Organism: Ictalurus punctatus; assembly: GCF_001660625.3. Classification (NCBI taxonomy): domain Eukaryota; kingdom Metazoa; phylum Chordata; class Actinopteri; order Siluriformes; family Ictaluridae; genus Ictalurus; species Ictalurus punctatus. The sequence continues at coordinate 8,922,688 of NC_030438.2, read as the reverse complement.
ACTGGACTGAGTCTAATGTAGCTCTAAAATACTGAGTACTAAGACAGTGAACTAAGTCTAATGTATCCCTAAAGTACTGAGTACTAAGACACTGGTCTAAGTGTAATGTATCCCTAAAGTACTGAGTACTAAGACACTGGTCTAAGTGTAATGTATCCCTAAAGTACTGAGTACTAAGACACTGGACTAAGTCTAATGTATCCCTAAAGTACTGAGTACTAAGACACTGGACTAAGTCTAATGTATCCCTAAAGTACTGAGTACTAAGACACTGGACTAAGTCTAATGTAGCCCTAAAGTACTAAGACACTGGACTGAGTCTAATGTAGCTCTAAAATACTGAGTACTAAGACACTGGACTAAGTCTAATGTAGCCCTAAAGTACTGAGTACTAAGACACTGGACTAAGTCTAATGTAGCCCAAAAGTACTAAGACACTGGACTAAGTCTAATGTATCCCTAAAGTACTGAGTACTAAGACACTGGTCTAAGTGCAATGTATCCCTAAAGTACTGAGTACTAAGACACTGGACTAAGCGTAATGTAGCCCTAAAGTAGTGAGTACTAAGACACTGGACTAAGTCTAATGTATCCCTAAAGTACTGAGTACTAAGACACTGGACTAAGTCTAATGTAGCCCTAAAGTACTAAGACACTGGACTGAGTCTAATGTAGCTCTAAAATACTGAGTACTAAGACAGTGAACTAAGTCTAATGTATCCCTAAAGTACTGAGTACTAAGACACTGGTCTAAGTGTAATGTATCCCTAAAGTACTGAGTACTAAGACACTGGTCTAAGTGTAATGTATCCCTAAAGTACTGAGTACTAAGACACTGGACTAAGTCTAATGTATCCCTAAAGTACTGAGTACTAAGACACTGGACTAAGTCTAATGTATCCCTAAAGTACTGAGTACTAAGACACTGGACTAAGTCTAATGTAGCCCTAAAGTACTAAGACACTGGACTGAGTCTAATGTAGCTCTAAAATACTGAGTACTAAGACAGTGAACTAAGTCTAATGTATCCCTAAAGTACTGAGTACTAAGACACTGGACTAAGTGTAATGTATCCCTAAAGTACTGAGTACTAAGACACTGGACTAAGTGTAATGTATCCCTAAAGTACTGAGTACTAAGACACTGGACTAAGTCTAATGTAGCTCTAAAGTACTGAGTACTAAGACACTGGACTAAGTCTAATGTAGCCCTAAAGTACTAAGACACTGGACTGAGTCTAATGTAGCTCTAAAATACTGAGTACTAAGACAGTGAACTAAGTCTAATGTATCCCTAAAGTACTGAGTACTAAGACACTGGACTAAGTCTAATGTATCCCTAAAGTACTGAGAACTAAAACACTGGATTAAGTGTAATGTAGCGCTAAAGTACTGAGTACTAAGACACTGAACTAAGTGTAATGTAGCACTAAAGTACTGAGTACTAAGACACTGAACTAAGTGTAATGTAGCCCTAAAGTACTGAGTACTAAGACACTGGACTAAGTGTAATGTAGCCCTAAAGTACTAAGACACTGGACTAAGTCTAATGTATCCCTAAAGTACTGAGTACTAAGACACTGGACTAAGTCTAATGTAGCCCTAAAGTACTGAGTACAAGGACACTGGACTAAGTGTAATGTAGCCCTAAAGTACTAAGACACTGGACTATGTCTAATGTATCCCTAAAGTACTGAGTACTAAGACACTGGACTAAGTCTAATGTAGCCCTAAAGTACTGAGTACTAAGACACTGGACTAAGTCTAATGTAGCCCAAAAGTACTAAGACACTGGACTAAGTCTAATGTATCCCTAAAGTACTGAGTACTAAGACACTGGTCTAAGTGCAATGTATCCCTAAAGTACTGAGTACTAAGACACTGGACTAAGCGTAATGTAGCCCTAAAGTAGTGAGTACTAAGACACTGGACTAAGTCTAATGTATCCCTAAAGTACTGAGTACTAAGACACTGGACTAAGTCTAATGTAGCCCTAAAGTACTAAGACACTGGACTGAGTCTAATGTAGCTCTAAAATACTGAGTACTAAGACAGTGAACTAAGTCTAATGTATCCCTAAAGTACTGAGTACTAAGACACTGGTCTAAGTGTAATGTATCCCTAAAGTACTGAGTACTAAGACACTGGTCTAAGTGTAATGTATCCCTAAAGTACTGAGTACTAAGACACTGGACTAAGTCTAATGTATCCCTAAAGTACTGAGTACTAAGACACTGGACTAAGTCTAATGTATCCCTAAAGTACTGAGTACTAAGACACTGGACTAAGTCTAATGTAGCCCTAAAGTACTAAGACACTGGACTGAGTCTAATGTAGCTCTAAAATACTGAGTACTAAGACAGTGAACTAAGTCTAATGTATCCCTAAAGTACTGAGTACTAAGACACTGGACTAAGTGTAATGTATCCCTAAAGTACTGAGTACTAAGACACTGGACTAAGTGTAATGTATCCCTAAAGTACTGAGTACTAAGACACTGGACTAAGTCTAATGTAGCTCTAAAGTACTGAGTACTAAGACACTGGACTAAGTCTAATGTAGCCCTAAAGTACTAAGACACTGGACTGAGTCTAATGTAGCTCTAAAATACTGAGTACTAAGACAGTGAACTAAGTCTAATGTATCCCTAAAGTACTGAGTACTAAGACACTGGTCTAAGTGTAATGTATCCCTAAAGTACTGAGTACTAAGACACTGGACTAAGTGTAATGTATCCCTAAAGTACTGCGTACTAAGTCTAATGTAGCTCTAAAGTACTGAGTACTAAGACACTGGACTAAGTCTAATGTATCACTAAAGTACTGAGTACTAAGACACTGGACTAAGTCTAATGTAGCCCTAAAGTACTAAGACACTGGACTGAGTCTAATGTAGCTCTAAAATACTGAGTACTAAGACAGTGAACTAAGTCTAATGTATCCCTAAAGTACTGAGTACTAAGACACTGGTCTAAGTGTAATGTATCCCTAAAGTACTGAGTACTAAGACACTGGACTAAGTGCAATGTATCTCTAAAGTACTGAGTACTAAGACACTGGACTTATGTACTTAAAACGAGTCTGATACACCTGCTGTAAAAGGACAAAAAAAGAGCGATCTTTCAGCCTGCTAGGGCGTACCGAGCTGGGCGAGTAGAGACAGGACGCTCCCTGTAAGAGCAGGACTGGTGTTGGGATCTCCAGCTACTTCCAGCAGACCATTCAGACACTCGCTGGGGAGAACCTGTCCTGAGGATAAGATCCTGGAGCACTTTAAGGCCGACACGTCCTGCAGAAACACCACAGTCCGTCATTCAGACAGCTCAGTACTGGACATGAAGAGCATTACACAGCTCCCTGAAGCAGCTGATTTATACCCCATGTAGAGCAGACATGTAGGAAAGTGTATGCGCTTTGCTTTCGTGTCAAACGCGTGAGCTGAAAGGATGTCAAGTAGAACCTTACATCAGCAGAATTTTATATTTAATGTTTAAGTGTGAACTTGTCAACTCACTTGGATTTGTTTTTGGAGCAGTGATGCGTTCAATGTGCCTCTGTGGTCTCTGTGTTGTCGAATCGCCAGAAGCAGAGACTTCAGACACGTCGTTACGTCCATCTCAAATAAAGCAAAAGAACTACTCAATTAAATCTAATTTATAATCCTAATCGATCAGTTTAAACTAATCGTGTAAATACAATAAGCGGACACTGAAACCTGATCTAACTAGCGTGTCTGCTAGCTAGCAAAGTTTACTAGCTAACTTAGCTTGTTCTTTTATGTAGTGTTAACGTTATAAAGGATTTAATCTTCTGATATTCTGACATTACACATCTTAGTATCTTACACTAAAGTCGCTTAATAAACCAGTTTGACTTATTGTGTTGTATTTTTGTTGTTATTGTTGTTGTTTTGTTTTTCGTGTAAGGGGAATCGTCTATTCTTTCAGCTCGCGCAGGGAATTGACTTCCTCCCGCTTTCAACTTCGAAATGCGGCTGGAACAGTCCATTTTCTGTGCAGGGGGGAGATGGAACAGAGAGGAACTGAAATGCCTTACAGTTGCCTTTAGAAAAAATTATTCAGATTAACAACATACTACATACATACTCGTTCAAGTACTATGTGTTTGATTCTTTTTTTTGTGCCTGATTTAACTGTGTAAATGTTTTATCTTAAAAGTACATCAACCCTAACCCGCCTCTAAAACCGACGCAATGACGTAGCCTGAGGTTAGCCACGCCTCTAACTCCCCAAGTGTCATGTCATTGAGTTTCCAGAGTGGAGAGACCAGTTTATAAAATAAAGCTGTTTCATGATTTAAATAAACAATATTAGAATAATATTACAACTTAAAGAGCGAATTTTACAATGTAATATATTCATTTTAAATACGTCCAAGTGTTTTTTTGTTTGTTATATTTTTTATAATAATATAATATACTCAAAGTTTATTTAGGCATTTATGCATGTAATTATTTGTAAACACATTTATTTATAAAAGCATTTATTCCTTATTTATTTATTTATCTTTTTATTTATTTGTTTATTTGCTTGCTTTATTTCTCTCTCTGTGTGTCTCTCTCACCCTGTCTGTCTGTTTGTTTGTTTGTTTGTTTGTTTGTTTGTTTGTTTGTTTTAAATTTACAATTAAATTGTTTAATAAATGTTTTATAAATGTTTAATGTTAGTTGCATGTTGGCTTGTTAGAGAGTTCATTTGCCAAACATCATCCTGAACTATATTTAATAATAATAATAATAATAATAATAATAATAATAATAATAATAATAATAATAATAATAAGAGGAAGAAGAAGAAGAAGAAGAAGAAGAAGAAGAAGGAGAAGAAGAAATAGCATATAATATATAATTATACAGTGCTGTGAAAAAGTATTTGCCCCCATCCAGATGTCTTCTGTTTTTGTGTATATCTCATTACAATTGTATATCTCAATTGTTTCAGAAATGTAAACAAAATCTAAGAAAAAAACAATACAACCTGAGTAAGCACAAAATACAGTTTTTAATGATAAATGTTATTTATTGAAGCAAAAAAGTTATCAAACTGGGCCTGCGTGAAAATGTATTTGTCCCCTAATTCCCCAAATCTATGAAACTGCATTGATAACGGGGTTCAGCTGGACTAGATGCAACCAGACCTGATTACTGCAAACCCTGTTCAATTATATCAACACTTTAGGAACTTTATCAACAGCATGAAGTTGGTTAAAAAGTCTTATGCAGTAACACACTATGGCAAAGTTGAAAGAAATTCCAGAAATGAAGAGGAAGAAGGTGATTGCAATATATCAGTCTGGGAAGGTTTACAAAGTTATTTCAAAGGCTCTGGAACTCCACAGAACCACAGTGAGAGCCATTATCTCCAAATGGAAAAACTCAGCATGGTAGTGAACCTTCCCAGACGTGTCCGACCTTCCAAAATTCCTCCAAGAGCACAGCGATGACTCATCCAGGAAGTCACAAAAGAGCCAAGGACAACATCAAAGGAACTATAGGCCTCTCTTGCATCAATAAAGGTCACTGTTCATGATGCCACTATCAGAAAGACAGCAAAATGGCCTCCGTGGAAGTGTGGTGAGGTGAAAACCCCTGCTAACCCAGAAGAACATTAAGTCTCGTCTGAATTTTTTCAAACACGTCTTGATGATCCTCAAACCATTTGGGAGAATGTTCTGTAGACTGATGAGATGAAAGTGGAACTGTTTGGAAGACAGGGGTCCCGTTACATCTGGCATAAACCAAACACAGAATTCCACAAAAAGAACATCAGACCTACGGTCAAGCATGGTGGAGGAAGTGTGATGGTGTGGAGATGCTTTGCTGCTTCAGGTTCTGGTCAACTTGCAGTGATTGAGGGAAACTTGAATTCTTCTCTCTACCAGAAAATCCTAAAGGAGAATGTCCGGTCTTCAGTCCATAAGTTGAAACTCAAGCGCGACTGGATTACGCAGCAAGACAATGATCCAAAGCGTAGGAGTAAGTCCTAGTAGTAAGTGGAAGTCTGATCTCCAGTTATCAGAAGAGTTTGGTTGCAGTTATTGCTGCTAAAGGTGGCACAACCAGATTTTAAGTTTAAGGGGCAAATAGTTTTTCACACAGGTGTTAGGTGTTGGATAACTTTTTTTTGCTTCAATAAAAAAAATATATTAATAAAAAGTGTATTGTGTGTTTACTTAGTACGAGATATACCCAAAAACATCAGAACAGCACTGTACTACTACTACTACTACTACTAATAATAATAATAATAATAATAATTATTATTATTATTATTATTATTATTATTATTATTATATTTATTTGAAAAAAAGTAATCTTGTTATTTATGGTTTCTCCTCTTCAAAGTCAGTTGCCCTCAGAATACAAATAAATAAAACAGGTTTTAAGTTTTCAAAATCTATTACATTTAAAATATATATATATAATTAATATCTAATAATAATCATAATGAATTAATTACTCTGTCGTTACTCAATATAATTATACCCCCAAAGTTAGAAGACTCGTGCAAATCTTCTCTAACATACAATGAACACAGTGAACAGTAATCATTATTTTTAAAATATCAGAATTAGACTTAAATTCAGAATTAAAATCGTATTATATGTCACGTTTCTACTGCACTGTTCAGTTGCGATTCCATCCACTTGCAAAATTATTATTTTGTGAAATGAATTTAGAGTTATTGCTGATTATAAAGAGCTGATATGGAGCTGAAGTGCTGAAGTGCACGGGTCACAGAGCATGAGTTATTATTCACATACTGAATGTTCACATACTCTTTATCAATGCAAAGAAAATCCATGACGACAAATAAAGTCTGCAGCCACCTACACATTTTCCACCCGAATTCAATAATACATTATATTTACTGTTTCCACTGCTATGGCTTTTATCAGGATGGAAACAAGGGTATGTGTGGTTAACCAAACATGAAAACAGACAGAGGGATAGACAGACAGATTTAACTGGAGTTCAGTCTTGCACATACACTGGGTATACAAAGTTCACACGTCCCTGTCCTACATGGCAGGTTTTTGTGAAGTAAAAGAACAAGACTAAGATAAATCATGACAGATCTTTTCTCATCGTTAATGTGCAACTGCAAAGCATATAAATAAAGTGAAAAACAATCTGAAAATCTTATAGGGGAAAAAAAGAAAAAGAAAAAATAACAATAATCTGTGTGCATAAGTATGCACACCCCTAAACTAATACTCTGTTGAAGCACCTTTTAATTTTATTATCTTGACTTGGCAATATTTTCTCACGCTTTCTTATAAAAACCTTCTCGATCCATCAGATTGTGAGGGCGTGTCCTGCGCGCAGCACGCTTCAGGTCACCTCACAGATCTTTAGTTGGATTCAGGTCTGGGCTCGGGCTAGGTCATTCAAAAACATTGATCTTCTTTTGGTGAAGCCGTTGCTTTGTTGATTTGGACGTGTGGTTTGGGTCGTCGTCGTGTTCTGCACTAAAATCGACTGGTATTTGTAGACATTCATGATTTCCTCCAGCTTGATAAAAGCCCCAGTTCTGGCTGAAGAAAAGCAGCCCTAAAGCATGATGCTGCCACCACCATGCTTCACCATGTACTTTTGGTGATGTGCTGTTTTTTGGTTGTTTTTTTGCACCAAACATACATTTTGGAATTATGGAATTATTAGACCTTTTGGAATTGGTCTCATCAGACCATAACTAATTTTGCCACATGGTTTGGTGTCATCTAGTTGAGGTTAGATGTTTTTTGTGATAAATGGTTTATGTCTAGCCGCCCCACCCTATCGCCCAGACATGTGAAGAATATGAGAGATTGTTGTCATGTACAGAGAGGAATCTTGTCAGATGTTCCTGCAGCCCCTTTAATGTTGCCGTAGGTCTCTCGGCAGCCTCCCTGGTAAGTTTTTGTCTTGTCTTGTTATACATATTCGAGGAACGTCCTGTTCTCTGTGATGTCACCGTGGTGCTCCATTTTCTCCACTTCTTGATGATGGCCTTTGTAGTGTTCCAGGGTTCATCTAATGTTTTTGAAATTCTTTTATACCCCTCTCCTGATCGATTCCTTTCGACTAGTGAGACCCCGTACAGGCTTTGTCAGCTTTTTGAGGACCACGGCTTCAGAAGTCAAATCCCACCGAAACAGCTGGTCTTTATTTGGAGTTATTCCGCCCTTTTCCCATAATAATAAAACTCTAGTAAACTGCCAAAGCGGTCTCTTTATCCCATCTGTAAAATTAATAAACAGTGACAATCCATATCTACAGTTTTCAGAATGCATGTAGGAATTTTCCCTTAGACATGTCCATAAACTAAAAGAAATATTTATTTACATACCGTATAAAAGCCTGGTTCAAGTTTACAACATTTACATTTATTCACCCGATGCACATTTTTAGACAAAGCAGCTATCAAATGAGAATGATTCCAGTATTTTTAACTTCACAATTAATTTGATATATTATGTTTGCACTGGTTTAAACAGGAGGAACAACGATGAGTCTTAAAGACTAAACACGAGAGTTGTTTAAAAGTTCGTCTCATGACCCGCAGTTCATTTTAAACCCGCTGTTTGTTTCTGGCTCCTGAAAGCTTGAGGATATCGGTGAAAAAATTGGGTTAAAAAAAAAATTACAGTACAGAAGAATCAATCGTCTGGCAGCACCTCAACATAATCATCAGTCACATCCACGTCTAAGAGAGGAAGAGAAAAACGCAGGAATTAGAAAAGCTCTATTATGTGTATTAGTGAAATGAAGCTGAAGTAATAAGTTGAATTGTTTGTGAGGGTTCTTTCGCTCACTCTCGTAGTCTGGTTCATCGTTACTGATCACAGATTCCTGATCTGTTTGTTTCCTCTTCACAGAGTAACGTAGACGATTTGCTAAACCCTGATTTCTCTTCTTATAGTGACGAACAAGATCTTCCAGCGTCTTAAAAAACTTCTCCTGTACCCCTGCACTGCTCTGAGAAGACAAAGTGGATTATTTTCCCAAAACAGCACAGAGGTTTATTCTTCTTACACCACAGCAATTTATCAACGATGCAAGGACTTAAAAAAAATATATATTTATATATATATATCGACACATATAAATAAACAACATATTATACTGTGTGTTGAGGCATGTCAGTGAAGTTCCTGTTCTCATTTATGTTAATAGCAGTCATAAATAAGTCATTGCCTCACCAGCTTCCCTTTAATCTCTCTCGTGACATGAAAAAAGTTCAGCTTGTCATCTTTCGTTTTCCGAGAAGCAGCAACCAAGCGTACATGCTTCTGTCTTGAGGACGTCAGAAAATTTCTTCAAAAGTTACAGCTTTACTCTCCTCTGACTGTTACAAATGACTGACACTGGAGACTCATTCCATTACGGTTACATAAACATCTGCTTACTTTTAAAATGAGTGGCGCTTCCGCCGTACGAGTCTCTGCGAATGAGCTATTACTACAGAAACAATAACGTATCATCATTGAGAGAACGAGCGTGTTAAACAGAAACCTTTCGACAGCATGAATACGCAAAAGTTTGTGCACCCTTACAGCAAAATAAAATATTTGCAGCGACATTTTGTCTTACAAAGGTCATTAAAAATGCTCGAATGGTCGTATTAGTTTATTATATTATATCAGTTCAAAAGTTTGCACCCCCTGTGTGATATGATAATGAGTCTTTATTGGTCACGTATTCATTATAGCAGAGTGGAATTCTTTTTTTCTTTGCATACCCCAGCATGTTAGGAAGTTGGAGTCAGAGCGCAGGGTCAGCCAGGATACAGCGCCCCTGGAGCAGACGGGGTTAAGGGCCCAACAGTGGCAGGTTTGCTGCACCAGGGTTTGAACCCCCGACCGTCCGATCAGTAACCCAGAGTCAGGCAGTGATCAGTGATATTATCTAATGACTTAGATGTATGTCCACCTTTTAGCTTTATATCCGTTCTTTTTATCGTTCTTACTCACACGCTGCCTTTTCTTTTTCGGATCAGGTTTGGAGACCAAGAGGCTGATGACAAATTTTTAACTCCTCTTTTTTTAAGGTACCAACATAAATTTTTTTAAATAATACATGCAGGATGATGCAATTACAAAAAGCTGCATACAAGCAATAAGCAATGTTTGGCCTTCGAGCTCATGACCGTATTGCTTATACACATTAATAAAGTTTTGACAGAACAAAAGAATTTAAATTGTCAAACTTACTAAAATATTATTTGTTAATTGCTAAAATGAGAAAGAAAATAACTACCTCTACATGCACTCGTTTAAAGAACTGTCACATTAAAAGAAAAATGCACGCATGGTGTTAATACTTCCTGTGGAAATATCTCACCGTGTACTCACTCACTGTAATTTTTATACAGCTCTGAGTTAAGACCAATTAGCAACTGACTCGCACATTTTTTCAGAATAGATGCCAATAAGTTGCAGTTTGTTTTAATGAAACACATCAGAAACCCTGCGCATCAGCAAGGAGGACTGAGTCCTATAAGTGTGACGTGATTTTAAAGCGTGGAATAAATTGCATATAGCTTGTACTTCATGATTGTATCTCGTGTTGATTAAAAAGCCACATGGCCTGAAATAAAATCAACTTCCCGATGAATATTTAATTTGTTATGATGATGTTTCTCTCACTGACCTGTAAAGTGTAATATCCAGAATGAGTTTGTAGGATCCTGTATGTGTACACCACTTTCTTTTTGCTGTGGGAACAAACAGAAAATCTGTTAACGGCAAACATGCACCAGTTATATTATTCACAACAACAACAACAACAACAACATTAATAATAATAATATTTAGGCTACATATACAATAACAATAATTACTGTAATGCATTCCATAGCACCTTCTTAACACTCAATGTTGCAAATAATAAATACTAATAACAATAATAATTAATAATAAATAAGTATGTAAGTAAATAAATAAATAGTAGTAAGAAGCAAAGATGCATTCCTTTGCATCTTGGTTTTGATTATTTATTGTTCAATTAATCAAAAAGGCCAGAGATTAGAATATTATGCTTTCTCATTTGCAATCTTTTTTAATTTATTTTGTTTTTATGATAGTAAAAAAAACTAAACTTTTATTTATTATTTTATATTTGATCATATTTCATATGAGTTTAAAAAATATATATTATTGACAGTATATAAGCCTCATTATTTAAAAACAAAGAGCTCTAAATGAAATGAAAAACCTGACATTAAAAGAAGGAATACATTTAATAAAAAATCATTTAAACAATTATGATTGTACTCTTTATTGCAAGTTCAGGGTAAAAAAAAAAACAGAAGTAGTTTTGTGGTTGTGACGTGTAAAATGCTAACTTGCAAAAAAACAATTGTGTACTTTAAATCATCTAATATTTAAAAATATATATATTTTTAAAAGATCAATAACAACAACCAGAGCAGCTGCAAGAAATGCAACAGGTGACACAAACAATTTATAATATAATTATTCATTTATCAAATAAACAGGCAATAAGGTTTTTATTTAATGAGGCCCTGAAGGACCTTGGATGTATTTTGGGTGTGACATGGATAAAGAATAAAGGGATAAAGAGAGATTTTTTTTTTTTTTTTTAATGCTGTAGTTATATATTGCTAGGTAAGATATGTCTTGGTATAAATGTGGCCTTCTTCAGGTTCTGAGGAAGTTATAGTGTAGGAAACTGAAAGACTAAAGAGATAACATCTGTACATGTGAAGCTTCAGTATAACACATTGTTCATTCAGCTTTTTTTTCTTTTTTTTCAGTCTTCTACACCTGCCTGCATTTATTATCTGAAGCTCTACAGAAGAAGAAACTTCAAACTGACGAACGGATAAAATAAACCAACACTCACAAGACGCAGAGGCACAGAGCTCCATGGATGGTCTCGCTTTCCCGGATGAGAAACGATCCATCTTTTCCCTTCGCAGACAGGATCTCCTCGCAACGTTCTCTGGTGATGGGACCATGGTAGAAGAGGAGATCCATGTACTCCATCACTCCAGTTCAGTCGCTTCAACAACCTCCACGGGAACTGCAAACACAACCCTCTTCAACTGAACCACGAATTTAAAAAAAAACAACAACAAAAAAAAACAAACAACTGTAGACTTGAACTCAATATTAAATCAGTTTTACTAAATAAAAATCCTCAGAATGGTAGAAGATCCATCACTGATGTTCCGTGAATGTAACTTCTCCAGAACCTTGCACAACCTAGCAGTATGTTTGTGCGCTGTAATGTCATCTTCACACAGGAAATGTGTGTGTGTGTGTGTGTGTGTGTGTGTGTGTGTGTGTGTGTGTGTGTGTGTGTGTGTGTGTGTGTGTGTGTGTGAGTGCGTAGTAAGTGTTCATGCCCATTTCCAATTTGCAAACACTAAATTTAAAACTAAAAGATTTTCCTACAGGTCATTGTTCCTTCGTACTTCATTTCCTTTTCTCCACGCCTTTATTTTCATGTTTATTTTTGTAAATATCAGACACCCGAAGTGAAGGATTATTGATTATTGATAGTGTTATTGATCACACTACGGTGCTGTTGAATTCTGGACATGCGACTGGTTTGAAGAAAAGTATTGATTATTGATATCTCTATAAATACTGTAGAATCCATTGTCCATTATTACAGTATACCTTTGTCTATATAATGTATAAACGGACAGCTTTTTTTTTTCGTTTTTAAGTCCACAGATGCTTTCATGTCTAAACGTGACACTATGGCTGTAGACATTTTGCACACTTTTAAAAACGTGTGCAACCATTCAAACTTTAAACAGCAGAGCAAGGTTAATTACAAGCACATAATAAGGCTGAAATGATCCAGTATTGACTGAAATGTTCTTGTCCCTACTTGCAATCTACATAAACATACTTAGCAATTTCCTGTTTCTAAATGTAAACTACCTCTAGTATGCTGCTGTCTTGCCCAAGTGCCATCGACCTTTCATCGACTGCTTGTGTATTATGAAAAGACATAAATAACAAATACCTAAGGTTTAAAGCAGTGGTGACCAACCCTCTTCCTGTAGGGAACTCTTCTTCTCTTTTTCAGAAGTTCCTTTTTCCTATAGTAACACTTCCACGAAAGTCATACTTGGTCAGCCTTTTTCTGACTCCTCTGTCATGAACATAAACGTTTCGTGTGTTCACAGAGGCCAGAAGGTCACATGATGAAGCTCTTGTGGTTTTCTTTTTATATCTCTGAGCATTAAAAAGGTCTGATCTTGGAGTGAATTTGCGGCGATCGCCCACTCCTGGGAAGATTGAGAACTCTCTTGAAGGCTCTCGATTTGTAAACAATCCTTCTCACTGTAGAATGGTGAATTTCAAATTGTTTGGAGACGACCTTATGATGCTTTCCCAGACTGAAACAGAGCAATGGTTACTTGTCTGAGTTCCTGGCTGACATCCTCTTTCATGGCATGATATAGACACACTCTTATTGCTCCGAACACGAAACCAAACAAAAGTTCTGCTTTTACAGACGTAGTTACACTTCTTGATGATTGCTAATTTTTCTCTTAAGGGTGTCCATATTGTTTCCCATCTGGTTTTGCTTATTCAAATAGCGACATGATTATTAATTAGGTTAATTAATGTTTTGTTAATTGGCTGTTTTTGTCTGTGCAGAAATGTACTAAATCAGTGCACAGGTTTTTAAATATCTGCTTCTTATTGGCTATCACCAGGCGAGGGGGTGGGGCTAATCTCAAACTCCCTTAGTGAGGAAAGCAGGGAGGATAAAGAGAGTGATTTAGGGCTAATCTGATTAACGCTCGGAGAAACGCTCCCTCGGTTTGAGTCGCACAGTCAAGATGAGCCTCGCAACGCTTTCACCGGTTTCATCAACGCCAGATTAGCAGGTATGAAATTTAACACGTTTTAGTGACGTCACACAGCAGGGAGATGAAGACGAGGCCGACGGGTGACACCAGCAATGCGGACTGGATGGGTTCCCTGTGTCCTTCAATCACCGCCATGCCACTTAAATACCTCGCCGTTCCTGGTGGGTCTGTAATTCACCTGATTATCTCCACCAAGAGCTCCTTTTAGTCCTGAAGAAATCCATTCATTAAAAATTCAGTTATGCACACAGATATTGGATTCTTTGAAAGATAATGTTGTGGACTTTTTTATTCTGGCAGAGCAGGAAATTTAGAAAGTGTTTTTTTTGTGGTTAATTCTTCATATGAAATAGTCTCTCTTTAATTTTTTTTTTTTTTTAGTCAACAACTTTATTATATTTCTTCCTGATTAAATCTTGAAGTTTTTGATAAAGTGCTTCTATTCATGTAACAATCACATAATGAATACTGAGAGAAGGAATATTTTTAAATGGGATCGTTTGGTTTGTTAGATCTGGTCTATTTAACGTTCATTTAAATTTGTTGCGGCGATGGAGAATAAGGAGGGAAAAAAGGAAAAATAAAAAACAGATAAAAAATTTTTTTGAGGCGAATCAGTGGTAACTGCCCATGACCCTGAAAAGGATTAAGCGGTATAGAAGATGGATGGATTGATGGATGGATCAGGGGTAACTGGAAATAATTCAATTAAAATACATTTTGAAAAAGAATCCGCTCTTATCCTAGAATTAATTCACTCACGCCACACATCAACACGCCTACAATACCTTACAAAAACCGACTTACAATATTGTTAGATTTCTCATTTCAGGATTATGTTGATGTTTTTTCCAGGCTGGAAAAATATAGGGGGCGCTAACCATTATAAACCACTCCTTTTAAGTTCTGCTGCTATGTTAGAACTTGCTTTCCGGTTCTGCTCTACACTTTAGGTTCTCACGACTCCTTTAGTTTCTGGGTGGACGAACAGGCTCCGGTCGGACCCGATCAGAAGGCGTTCGTCAAGCACCTAGCGTTCGTGTTCCGTCTGCTGGCCAAAAAAGTGATGAAGAAATGGTCCATGACTCAGAATCTGACCTTCAGGGAGCAGCTGGAAGGCGGCATTCGCTACTTTGACCTCCGAGTCTCGTCTAAACCTGGAGAAACAGACCACGAGGTCTACTTCATCCACGGCCTGTTTGGGCTCAGGGTGCGAGACGGACTCAGTGACATCAACGCCTTCCTGAACGCTCATCGCAAAGAGGTCATCTTCCTGGACTTCAATCATCACTACGCCATGAATGACGATCACCATCGCTATCTCATTAACATGCTCAAGGATGTTTTTGGATCGAAGCTGTGCAAGATCAACGTGGTGGAGGACATCACGCTGGACTACTTGTGGGAGAAAAAGAACCAGGTGCTCTGGAGATTTTAAGCTTTTGCATGTAATATGTTGAATAAATCAAATCAGGATGTAAATCCTGACTCATACTGACATCACATGCGAGCTAATTAATAACAGTTAAGCGGTTAGATATTAGGTATGGCGGAAGGACTTGCTCAAATTTGCATATTCATGCATATTCATTCAGACTAGTGTTTTTAATGGTGTTTTCAAGGTTATTTCTAGTCAGACTTATTGTCCAGCTCTCCATGTTTTATAAATAACAATGTTCAAGCTTACTTTAAACAAATTTCTCTAATACGATTAAATACGTCTCTAATGTTGTAGGTCAGGTCGAGGGTGTTACTGTGCACTGACCCTAATCTCAGAGATTACAGTCTTACTTCCTGTCATGAAGATGCCTTAACATATTTAAATGTTAAGTCCATATTTTTGCTCGTTTATTTTGTATTTATACTCGCAGGTCCTGGTGTTTTATCACCACCCGTCCGCTAAGAGCTGCCCACTGATGTGGCCTGGCAGTAAAATCCCAGCGCCGTGGGCCAACACCACCGACACCACCAAACTCATCCAGTTCCTGGAGACCACGCTGGGCGAGAGGGCCAAATACGGCAGCTTCCATGTGTCCCAAGCCATCCTCACACCTCGCATCAAGACCATCATCAAAGGCCTTGTGCGGGGGCTGCGCAACTACCTAGTCGAGAAGTGAGTTAACGAACCGGGTTAAGGCAGGTTGATTCTGATGAAGTTTTCTGTAAGGAGACGTTTTGCAGAAGGAGTCTCCAGTGCTAGCGCTCAGTAAGAGTCAGAGGTAAAGCCGTAACTCAAGTCTTCAGCGCAGAGTAGTTTACTCGTTGTGATTTTTTAATCATTTGACAAGCTGCGTTTCAAAAGGCTGAAAAAAGTGACAACTTCCACAACTTTAAATGTAACTACTCTTAAATACATTTTTCTTTTGCTGTAGTATAAGAGGAATAAAACAATTATTTTCCTAAAACAGCACACCCTGTTGTGATTCATTCCTTACATAACGTGTATATAGTACACAGAATATATCCTATATTCATGTTATCTTCTTCATATAGACTAATGCTCTATATTCTATACCTATAATCCTGTCATTGAAGGAAAAGTGATCAACAAAAGGACTAGTTATAACTAATAGTGAAAAGAATGCATCGGGTACATCGATGAAAGATGTTTGTGGTGCATCTTTTTTGCACGTAAGGATATTATGTTATGTTAGTGTGTAGTATAGCAACCCATAAAACACTGTACATGGCCATATTACAAACTGTTCGCTGGGTGAAGTTTTAGTGTTGTAAAATGCAGTTTTAAAGTAGCCACTAGGTGTCACTGACGTACACAAAATAGTACGTAAAAATCTATAGTCTTCAAAATTATTTTCATTAAGAACATGTGGAAATAGAGGGCACACGGTGGCTTAGTGGTTAGCACGTTCGCCTCACACCTCCAGCTTATGAGTAACAGTAGTGCAGTAGAGAGAGAGAGAGAGAGAGAGAGAGAAAGGGGGGGTAGGAGTAGTGGTGGTAATGGATGTAGTAGCTGACCCGGTCACACCATCGTCAGACTCTCAGGAAGATGTATAATTGTGCCTATGCGCGAGGAAGTGGGAACGTTTGTTATTCCAAGATTATTCCAGGATAGACTGCACTAGAGCTTCTCACTTCCTGGGTTTGTTGTGAAGGAGGAGGAACAACTTTCTCTTTTTGCTTGAAGTTTCAGTCTGTAGCGATTAGTTGGGTTTAACCTCGTTCTCTTGTGCACACACACACACACACACACACCACTGACTGTATATATTACTGGATGTCAAAACTGAGGCCAAATTGTATCCAAGGCCCTCTAGTGGGCTGGCTGGAGTATATTTGTTTAACCCCGCCCATTCCCATGTTAGTGAATAGGAAAGGAGCCAAACGTACCCGTGAAGTGCCTTGAAACGAACAAAGCTATTCGACGTGTTGACGTAAGTTCCACTGAAACAGGAAACAGGAAGTCAGGGCTGGACATATGGAGTAGCTCTGCCACCTTTTTAAAATAGCTAATAGTGCTTAGCCTACCTCACAGCATGGGCTAAGCAATGCTTGACAGTTTGTACCATGGATGTTTATAATGTTGTGGGTGGGACACTTCAGATTCTAGAGAGCATTTGATTGGACAGAAAATCAGAAGTGCAGAATGATGTTATCAAAATTGTTCATCTGTATCGGTGGTAGAAAGAGACTGTAAATTTTCAATGCATATATCTTCTAAATGTGAATTTTGTCATTGTTTTGGAGCGCACTAACTTATAGATAACACTTAAGGCTGACATATTCGTACTAAAAGCCACAAAATGTTCATTTTAATTTCATTTGATGGGGACTTTAAATTACAGATCCACAAATTATTTTCAGAAACAGTGTTCTGTCATTCTTATAGGTTTAGTTAGTTGATATTTTTCCTAATGATGAATGCATTTTATAGGAGTTATTTGAGGATGAATTAAAGGGTGTGGTTAATGAGGTGATTGACAGTTTAGGGTTGGGTTTGAAATGAAGGCACGCTGCTGATGAGTTCTGTGTCCTGTCTTGGACAGGAACTTGCCGGTCATCATGGCGTGGGTGGAGGCGCAGAAACCGGGTGTGGATGGTGTGAACATCATCACCTCAGACTTTGTGGAGCTGGTGGACTTCGCCAACACCGTCATCAGACTCAACGACCTTCTCCTCCCACCGAACCAGGCAGTCACTTGACCCCTACAGCACCCCAAGGACATCGCAACCAAAGTCACGACACCACCATGGAGTTTAGAAATCACATGACCATCAACATCATCACTGACCTGCCGTCATTTTCTAAATTATTGGCACCCTTCATTAAAATGAGTGAATGTAATTTTTTTTCTTACGTGGAAAATTTTTTCTTAAGTCTTATTTATTTTTGTTGGTTTCAAAATCATCAGTGCAATAAATGAATGTTTTTTGTTGAAAAAAGTCGTGTTCGGTTGCAGCCTGACAGAGAGAGCCCCATGACAGCCATAAACCCCTGTTTGGGCAAAGCCCTGTGATGAGAAAAAGGCCCTAGGTTGAACAGAAGTCCCTCCTGGGCACAACATGTGTTGAAACATGTTGGGCCGAAGCCCCTGCTTGCCCAAAGCCTCATGTTGCACAGAAGTCCTTGATTGGCCAGAGCCCCACACTGGGCAGAAGCCCCATGTTGGGCTAAAGCCCCATGTTAGGCAGAGGCCACATCTTGGGCAGAAGCTCCTGGTTGTTGGCCAAAGCCCCATGTTGGGCAGAAGCCCCATGTTGGCCAAAGCCCCATGTTGGCCAAAAGCCCCATGTTGGACAGAAACTACTGGTTTGCCAAAGCCCCACACTGGGCAGAAGCCCCATGTTAGGCAGAAGCTCCTAATTGGCCAAAGCCCCATGTTGAGCAAAGTGGGTAGCAAAGAGGTCACTTGATGTTTTTTTAAATAATTTTTTTAATATAATTTTATGTTAAATCATCTGAAAGGGTGCCAATAATTAATTGGAGTTGACTTTAAAATAGATTATTATTATTGTTGTTGTTGTTGTTGTTGTTGTTGTAAAAAAAAAAAACATGGTAATTTATTTTTTTTATTTATTTTTTATTTTTATTTTTAACACTCAGAGTTAATAAACGTAATGAGGTCAATCTAATTTATTTGTGATGTTCATTCCCTTTCTGCTCGCTCTGAGTAATCGTCTGCTCTCGGGTTGTGGAAAGTCGGGAATGCTGGTGCAGAAGATGGGGACAGTTTTGTGGTTGGTGTCTCGAGCGTATTTCTGCTGTAATGTTGGGTTTCAGCTGAACACACGCTTTCTCTATCTCAGCATCTCTGTCTATTTCCTCTCTTTCCTCTCCGCCAGGCTGCAGGTTTGCACTTCAGGGCTCAGGTCAGGAGCAAACACTCGAATCTCATCAGCTTTTAAATGCTTTATTTTTCTGCTGGAAAGAAATTATTTATCTTGCCTGAGCAAAAAAACAAGGAAGGTGACAAACTCATTGTGTAATTACACCGATGGCTCGATTGTTTCTGCGGACATTTTGGGAAGTTTGCTGTGTGTTTGTATAAGAGGTTTGCTTTATCCAGAAGCCGCAGTGACCGCGAGCAGCTGCTTGTGCCAGACAGATCCTGACAATGATCAGTTTCTCCATTTAGACTCTTCTCTTCTGAAACTCTATGTTTAGATGTTCCGTCTCAGTATAAAACAACACACACACACACGAGGGTCGCTCAGATAAGCTTCATTTTTGTTTCAAGAGAGAGAATAAAGAGAGAGAATAGAGAGAGAGAATAGAGAGAGAGAATAGAGAGAAGCGGGTGAGGGAGCGAGCATTTATAGCTGCTGTAACGTAAGTGAGAACAGGAACTGACTTGTTGAATGTAACTATAAACAGATAAAGAGTATGACGTGTTATTCTAATACATAACACAATTGAACTTGTTGAGGGAGAAGAAGTTCTGGAATGTTCCCAGATTGGACTTTCAGGCGTCACTGAAATACAGAGAGAAGAAAACAAGAGATCTAATCGTCTCCACACAGGGTTTTTGTTTCTGCCTCCATTACATGCACCATTTCCTTTCTCCTCCAGATTCTGCTTTTCATTTCCATCCTTAATGACCGAGTTTAGATTCTTTATTCTAAACGACGGTTTCCTTACACACACACACACACACACACACACACACACACACACACACACACACACACTCACACACACACACACTGAGATTTATTATGCTTAGAAAATATTCAGGGAAATGAAGTGTGCTTTCATCTCTTATAGTGAGAATGTGTTTGGAGTTTATTTTGTGTGCAAAAGTTTGTGTACCCTATTACTATGCCTAATTCTCCCCATTATTTCATTGTGCATTTCTGTCTTGATGTAAAATCTTGTTATCCCATCCTTCAGCGAGTTCAGAGAGAGCTTGTTTTCCTGATTCTGCGCAAAGCTTAACTCGACTGCTCGAGACTTTGAGCCTGTTTGATCTTTTAACACCTTAAACACGACTCAATGGGGATACAAACTTTTAAGCATGCTTATAACAAAAAGTGATATTAAAGCTGGGTCTGAATCAGAAAGGTTTATTTTAATATTTATTTATTATTTTTTAAAAATATTAATTCTGGGATTATTTCAGATTATTAACTCTGAAGTAAACAGCAATGCTTTAACTCGAGCTCAGTCATCATTAACACTTTTTTCTTAGCATAGAAAACTTTTGAGTTTAGAGTAATGAAAGAGGAGGACTGAAGTTTACTGTATAAATAAATAAATAAATAAATAAATAAATAAATAATAGCTTAAATGCATGTTAAACAAAATTTGATGCAACTGGATTAATTTATAAACTTTGTTTGTCCAGTTAATCCAGGTTAAAGTTTAGACCTTGTTGGTGCAATCTGGCCTAAAATGTGCTTATAAACTGAGAAACATTATGAACATGAAGATTCACCGTAAAACATCTTCCTGTTATCCCTCGATTTTCTCTAGCAGAAACTTGGGGGGGGGGGGTTTACAAACTTTTGCACTCACATCTATACTACCTGAATTTTAGCACTGAAACCGAACAGATCATTAAAAAAGAAATCATCTGACTTTATAACAAGTACTCCTCAGGTGACTCTTTTCTTTCCCTCCTGCTCACTCTGTCACTCCCACTCATTCCTGCTCCTCGTTCATCCCTCCCTCCCTCTCTATCGTTCTTGTTTTCATTCTGTCTCCCTCACCCTCACTCTTTCCCTCCCTCCCCTCCCCTCCCCTCCCCTCCCTCGGCTGATGAGATCCAGGTCTTCATGTGGCTTCTGAGTCAATATCCTACATAAAGAGATGCTAATTGTTCTGTAATTCCACATGAGCAGCTCAGGCCCTGTGGCTTCCAGCTGGCGCAGGAGATTCGGTTGGATCTTTCGTTCCTTTTATTTCTCCTTCTTTAGTCTATTTGAGGATCCTGTCGGGTTCTCCCGGGCTCTGAGGAGAGGCAAGACTTTGTAAACTGCCGCTGCTCCGTTTCTCAGACAGTTTTACCCCGGGTGAGAGCATAATGATTAATGATGGTGTGTCTTATACAAATGAAGGTTCACCAGAACCAGTCTGCTAATCATACGGTGGATGGAGCTGTCAGTCTTAAACTTAATCATTTTGCTCTAACAGCACGTCCTGAAGGGTTTTATTTCCTCACAGAAACTTTTATGAACCCTTCAATGCAAAGAAGCATAAACTCCTCTGTCCTGAAGAATAAAGTTACAAAGCTCTGACACTGGAGACTCCTTCCGTAAATAAGGAGTTATATAAAAAACTCCTTACACAAAATTTCACCAATCAACAATTAAATGATTTTTTTTTCATTGAGCTGTTACTATAGAAACTGTAACATATTAAAACACGTGCATTAATATAAACCTGTGATTTCAGTACTTCCAGAAAATTAATCAGCACTTTTTGACCAATCGGAATCCAGAATTCAGCAGCGCCATGGTGTACTCTGGATTTCGCACATCATATGACTTTTAAGGAATAAAAGTGTCTTGAAAGATTTAGAAAAGACTGGATGACTTGACTGTATGATATTGATAACTAATAAATAAGTAATAAATAAATAAAATCATATTGCACCTTTCTGAGATTATCCTCAGTATTGTTAGTATATTGAGAACATCGATATCTCCTTCTGCTTTTTACGTATAACAGGTGTTTAATATAAGGCGACAAAAACATAATGTATTTTATCGGAATTTAGAAAATAAAGAATTCTATTATAATTGCATCATAGCACCAATAAAATCCCCACGCCTGATGAATGATGGCTGAATGAATGTTTGATTTCGTGTCTCAGCTCTAGTGTGGTGTCAACATGGGCTTTAACACGTGCTTATTATTTTTTATGCAAAAGACAGCGTGCACTTTTGACCTGATGTTCTAAACACAACCTCTCTTTAACGTTCTTCTAGTCTTAAAGCCATTTCCAACTCGGTGACCACAAACAAGCTTTCTAACTCAGAACACATGGGGAGAGAAGTTAGAGAAGAACTGATCGTTTATATAAACACGAGCGTCCATTTTCTTTTTTGTTTCTGCACAAAAATCTGCTCAATAACAATAATAATAATAATAGGGCGCATGGTGGCTTAGTGGTTAGCACATTCGCCTCACACCTCCAGGGTCCGGGGTTTGATTCCCGCCGGGGCCCTGTGTGTGCGGAGTTTGCATGTTCTCCCCCGTGCTGCGGGGGTTTCCTCCGGGTACTCTGGTTTCCTCCCCCAGTCCAAAGACTGGGTAGGCTGATTGGTGTGTCTAAAGTGTCCGTATGTGAGTGTGCCCTGTGATGGACTGGCACCCTGTCCAGGGTGTACCCCGCCTTGTGCCTGATGCTTTCTGAGATAGGCTCCAGGTTCCCCCGCGATCCTGAAGAAGGAGAAGATGGATGGATGGATGGATAATAATAATTAAAATCATAATCATAACAATAATAATGTCCACATAAATACTTACAGGATAGTGAATAACATCATATTGCACTAAGGGAAAACATTTGCAGTGCAGCAAAAAATTAAAATAAATCACTGTTATGATGATAATTAACAAATGATTTATAAACAATAACAAAAAAATTGGCGCTCTTTTATAGAATGAACAAAATAAAATAAACTTTCCACTTAATCTGGAAATGATATTTACCTTTACTTCCAATAAAATTCATACTGATATTAACCTTTATATATATATATATATATATATATATTTATATATATATATATATATATATTTATATATATATATATATATATATATATATATATATATATATATATATATATATATATATATATATATATATATATATATATATAATTGTTGTGCACTGAGCCTGGAGAGTTTTATTTTCAACTGAGGGGAATTTGTGAGTCCAACTGATTTTTTTTTTAATGTTTGCAAAATATTGCAATATTGCATTAAAATAAAAGTAAAAGAATCACAGATTGCATGTGTTTTGTATTTTTATGTATTACACATTTTTATAAATTTGATAAATTGATCAAGAGGAAAAAAGAAAATGATCATCACATCTAGAGTTTTTACTAAGAATACTAATCATCCATCCATCTTCTATTCCGCTTTATCCTCTTCAGGGTCACAGGGAACCTGGAGCCTATACCCGAAAGCATCAGGCACAAGGCGGGGTACACCCTGGACAGGGTGCCAATCCATCACAGGGCACGCTCACATACACATTCACACACCCATGGACACTTTGGACATGCCAATCAGCCTACCATGCATGTCTTTGGACTGGTGGAGGAAACCGGAGTACCTGGAAGAAACCTCCACAACACGGGGAGAACATGCCTACTCCGCACACGCATGCCCCGGCAGGGATCAAACTCCAGACCCTGGAGGTGTGAGGCGAACGTGCTAACCACTAAGCCACTGTGCACTGTGTTTATAAATAGATAATTATAAACTGTGACTGTTAGGGACACACAGCTGCTATTTGTTTTATATGTATTTAGGATTTTTTTTTTTAAAGAAACGAATGAATGAAATGAAAGGGAATCATATACCAGGTGAAACTGATGCCAAATAAGTGTCATTAGTGTAATTTATACGCAACGATGTCACAAATAATAATGATAATAATAATAATAATAATAATAATAATAATAATAATAACAATAATAATAATGATAATAATAATAATAAGAAGAAGAAGAAGAAGAAGAAGAAGAAGAACAATAATAATAATAATAATAATAATAACTGCATAAACGCTCTTAGGGGTTATTTCAGTTGGTTACTGAAGGCACCGTGGTGTTTAAACACCTCATGATTATCCTTATTATCAGTGCAGAAGGGGCGAGACTGAGGTCACGACTGCGCATGCGCACACGCAGGTCTTCCAGCTGTGGCGCATTCCACCGCTGGTGGAGCGGGACGAGGGCGCGCGCGTTCGGTGTCAGTGTCGCTCCTTTCAGTTCCCGTGAAAATTCACCGCTTTATTCACGACATAATCCCGAATTAATCCGAACACAACACGAACAGTGTCGCTCTGTGTTGCTTCCCGGGTCGTGTTTTTGTTGTTGTTTACTTTCTCTCTTTTTTTCTTTTTTTTGGGGGGCACGTGAGGAACGCGACACTTGACAGGATCGTCCATGATGACGGGCATCGGATCTGCCTCGGTGAGAGATTTCAGATTTTATGTTAAGGGTTTATATGATAAAGTACTTTCCGAGTTTTTTTTTAAATCATGTTAAAATAATGATAATAAGTACTGCTGTAGAACTTCTCTCCTTATTGTGCACGAGCACATTACAGTTTGTGGTGAATGTTAATCTGTATTTAGGCACCAAATATATATATATATATATATATATATATATATATATATATATATATATATATATATATAGTAATAAACAATTATTTTAATTGTTTATATATTTATAAATATTGGGGATGGTGGGAATTTTGTAGACTGTGGGGTTGTGGGCTAGTTGGGGGTTATGATGTGTTTGGGGGGTTGTAATGTGTTTGGGGGGTTATGGGGTAGTTGGGGTTATGTGTTGGGGGGGTTGTGGAGTAGTTGGGGGTTGTGATGTGTTTGGGGGGTTGTGGGGTAGTTGGGGGTTATGGGGTAGTTGGGGGTTATGTGTTGGGGGGGTTGTGGAGTAGTTGGGGGTTGTGATGTGTTTGGTGGGTTGTGGAGTAGTTGAGGGTTGTGAAGTGTTTGGGGGGTTGTGGGGTAGTTGGGGGTTATGGGGTAGTTGGGGGTTATGTGTGTGGGGGTTGTGGGGTAGTTGGGGGTTGTGATGTGTTTGGGGGTTGTGGGGTAGTTGGGGGTTATGGTGTGTGTGGGGGGTTATGGGATGTTTGGGGGGTTATGGGGTGTGTGGGGGGGTTATGGGGTAGTTGGGGGTTATGGCGTTTTTGGGGGGTTACGGGGTAGTTGGGGGTTATGGAACCCTTCAGAAACCTTTTTGCAACTATTACTGAAAACTGAATGGTTCCTAAAAGAGCCCTAATAAAGAACCCGCAACGCATGATGTATTGAAGTAAACTGTAGGCCGTACAGTGTAAAAGTCTGAGGTTTTTTTGCATTGCATGGGTCATTGTTCTGCGGTCCTTCACACGTTATTTCACTCTGTTTTAACTCACGTAATCATTAACCAGCTGCTGGAGTGATGTAAGTGTGTTAACCCTTTCATTCATGAAGTATCAGAAATCATATCCAGATTTTTAAATATCTAACTAATGTAAAGAATGTATTTAATAAAGGCGTTCACTAGACGATCATTTAGCGGTTTTTATTTTCTTTTCTTGCTTTCTGAGACAACTTGAGGAACCACTAAAAGTTCTCCCAGGATTTCAGGAACCTTTTGATTGTAAGAGCAGGACTGAGTAACATGGTGTCGATGGAGCGATGACTGTACAGGTCTCTCTGTTGCCCCTGCATACCAAAAGATGTTAGGTCAAGTCTTTGGCACAAGTCTTGGCACGACCTGAGATTGTTTGTGTTAAATTCCATCTTTTGTTTAAAGATAAAGATGATACAGGGATACTGGAGAGAGAGAGAGAGAGAGAGAGAGAGAGTACATCACGAGAGATCACATGGAGTACTAACCACTCACAATAACAACCTCTGTTTGTAAAGCTTTCCAAGATGCACCAATAAAGTATAGGTGTGAATTTAAATATTTGGTATAGAAAAGGTGGTATGGTGGTATAGAAAAAGGTGGTATGCAGGTGGTATAGAAATGGTCACATGACCAGACGCATCCCAGTTTGCACCTCATCTGCAAGACGCTGGCGTCCTGATTTGTGTGAAAGGACATCAGCAAAACATAACTTATTATCAAACTCAGTTCAATGTAGATTTCTATTTTGATCCCCAATAATCAAACCTGAGGTGAGAGACAGTGGCATATTTCATAAAATATAATACTCGGTAACATGACCTGCGGAAAATGAATTTTTATAGCTGCTATAACGCAAGTGAGAACAGGAACTAACTCGTTTTGAGAACTTTTAATGTAAATGGATAAAAAGTACAACTTGTTTTTAATAAATAAATGAGATGCCGAAGCGATTCGACATCTCAAATATCTAACATATGACAGGTATGTGATAGAACACACTCATGCAAGGAAATGTCATGAAAACGAAAACTACTACGAATCTGTTCGAAGCCCGTTTTAGTTTCCCGAATGGCTCTTAAATCGTCAGGAACGTCAACGATTTTGGTAATGGCGCACACCTGCGAAAACACTTCCTCGTCTGTTTCAGACGTTTACACGTGCAAACATATGAAGCGTTAACAGCCAGAAGAGCAGGAGAACATTTCGTTATACAGCTAAAGTGTGTCGAATTAATATTCGGCTTCTCAGCATTCCGTGGTGATTAGGATTACTTTTCCAAAGCGGTAGACTTAAAGGAATTTGAGTCGTTTGCTTTTTGTATTGCTGTAATGGCGAGAACAGAGAGAAGACTGTCTGCCTGAAGGTCCTGACATGGCCGAGGAAAGAGAGAGAAAGTGTGTGTGAGACGAGCGAGGGTTGGTTTGTCTCGTCATATGTAAGAGGGAAGCTAACGACGACCACGAGGAGGCAAGACACAATGAGAGCTTTGTCCCGAGTGGCACAGGTTGGCGTTTGGGACGCAGTCATGATGGCCACTGAGAGAGATCAGAAGCTCATCAGAAGCCATCAAACTTCAAGCTCGTCTTCCTGAAGCGCAGATTCAGATTAATGCTTGACGTAGTGGACATATTTTCTGATGAACGGTTGTCAAAGTGAGGCCTGTGGATCGACAGGGTTCCATGGAGAACAGTGGAGCATCATTGGGAGTTCCAGGTTCGAATCCCAACAATGCTGAAGTTATCTACAACCAGGAGTGAAGAGATCAAAAGAGACGGGAAGTCCACTGACAATTACAGGGATTCTAACCAATCATGGGCGTCAGTAAGCTAATGTATGTGGAAGAGGGTAGATATCATGGTGCACTGCCTTGTGATGGCACATGAACAGCAGGTGGAAAAGATGTGGTTGGCTGGCATCGTGGGAAAAATCTCCCCAAAAAAGCTATTATCAAATTTGATATTAAATATAGAACTTTAATAACATTAAAGTTATTAGTGCATTGTATCGCTAACTTGATTTGAATGAATTTGAATCCAAACTTCAATAACTCCAAAACAAGCACGTTCTGCATTCTTCAGAAGGTTCTTTGTACAAATAATATTATTAATAAATATGGTCTAATCATTTTTACATTCATTTGAACTCGGTCTTGACTTGGACTCGACCTTCCCAATGTTTCGGTTGTGACTCGATCTCGGCTAGTCCTGGTCTTGGATAATGTAACGTAATGTAACTTGAATCTAATGACGATTTTAATAAAACCGGTGCTCTGTCCAGGAGATTAAAGCTGCAATAAATATCCAGAATATTATCGCGCACATTTAAATACCGATTCTGATATTTAAATAGTCGGATTATGTTCATAAATAAATGTGTACTGAGGGGGTCTGTGGAATAAAAAGGAGAACCGCCTCATTAATCCACTGTTTGTGTTAGATTAGGAATGAACAGACAGTTTCCCGGTTTAAATCCTCCACACCCTGCCGGCCATGGCACCTCGTGTCAGCTCCCATAATGCCGTTCGTCTCAGACTTTATTCGCTAAAGCTCTAATCATGAATAGGGAGTCTCCACATGCACACTTTGATCATTTTCCTCGCTGTCAGAATCAAGGTTTCCTCTGACTCTCCAACGCTCCCTGCAACTTCCCCGGTTTAGGGAAAACACAACATTGCTTGGATTCAAACCAAAAGCTTCCTCTTATTGTTTAACTTGTTTCACAGACGTTCCACAATATTAAATATAACTATAAATGGATAAAAGTGATGTATGACGTGTCATTGTTTAATAAGTGTTGTTATTTGTGTCGGTGTGATGAAGCAGAGTTACTGTTACCACCCTGAAGCTGATTATTTTCCTATAACAGCACGTTCCAGTGTGTGTTATTTTCCTCTTCCACCATAGCGATGTACCAACGATTACATTCAGTTGATAAGACAAAAAAGAAATCACAGCTTTTCGTGTTACTAAGAAACCGTAAAGAAGCGTAAACTCCTCTGTCCTGAAGATGTCGCAAAATTAATCGACACCTTCTGACCAATCAGTATTCAGAATTCAACTCATCCAGACCTCACCTCTTCTACGGGTCTGATAAGCGTCTGCAGTGGGTGGCGTTACGGAATCCGTCTGGCGACTGTGTTTACGTCCTGGGGCCGACATACCTGGCTGTCTCTCGTGCCAGAGCGCCAGCTCAGTCCTGTCCGAACACGCCCACCCACCTGACAGAATAGGGGTAGAGGAGCAAGAGTAGGAGGGTTCTTGCTAAAAGAGGTCTTGAGAAGGTCAGAAAGTGTGTCAGGATTTTGTTAACTGCCCTCTGAAGAGGTTAGCAAACAACACAGGACCTCCTGACCTCCTTTCTGCAGACAGAACCTGTGTTTTTGCTTTCTCAGGTCTGAAATGTGTGTATTGTGTTTGGCGTGATAAGAGGAAGGAGATTAGAGGGAATAAGCAGTGCAGCGTGAACCAGCAGTGAGCTCATGTGGGAAACGAGCGCTCAATCAGAGGAAACGGAGGTGACACAAGGCAGAACGTTGGGGAGGAGGGAGAGGAGGACAAACTTCTGGTTTATCTGAGGCTTTAGAGGAGTCTGAACAATATGTAGACTGCATTTAGAGCTACAAATGAGAAGGTTCTGGACATGTTTATTACATCTTGCAGTGTCTTTTTGTCAAGAGGGTCCGTGGTACAATCCTTTAGAAAACTGAGAGCCTTTAACTAGCCAAAGAACACTTGAGGAACCTGTTGAGTAAAAATCCATTCCAACACTACTCCAACACAAGAAATACACACACTACGCTGTCTTACATAGAGCAGTTTCCTTTCTTCTTTCCTTTCTCTGTCAGTATCTTCTGTATCTGAGGGATTCTCTAACTTTTTTCAACCACAATCCCAATGGAGCTACAACATGTACTTTATATTTGTATAATATTTGAGCTAAGGCTATAAACTAAGCTGGTTTATTTAGTTAAATAATAATAAAAAAAAAAAGTTAAATAAACCCTCAGGTTGTTGTTGGAGAACTTGTTTAATATATTCCTTATTTAACTGCCCGAATCTCCTCAGTCCAGCTGTGGAACACATGAGCGCGTAGGAGGAACCTTTCTGCCTCCATTTCCATCTCCTATAGCGTGTCCATTCTCACCGTTCCTCCGCTGGTCATGCATGCCAAGCCCTCCCAGTGACTCGTGGGAAATTGTAGGCTCGGAACATTCTTGCATGTTCCTCCCACCCTTAGCACCGTCGCCTTCAACTCCTTCAGAACTTTCTTCACACGCACATTCCACTGTGTGCAACCGTGCATCTGAGAGCGATTGTGTGTCCAGTCTTTATGTATTTATGTCCTTTTTTTGCACTAATGTGGAAGTACTCATGTGTTTAGGAGTAATCACCAGCCTTTTATTCCCTTATCAGGTTTCACACAGTGTTGCTCCTGAAGCTCTGAGATTCAAATGAATAAGTCAGATGTTGTGGGATAAATATTCAGCATGTACTGTAGGTCACGGAGTAGTGC
This sequence comes from Ictalurus punctatus, assembly GCF_001660625.3. Lineage (NCBI taxonomy): Eukaryota > Metazoa > Chordata > Actinopteri > Siluriformes > Ictaluridae > Ictalurus > Ictalurus punctatus. The sequence goes on along the minus strand of NC_030438.2, from coordinate 8,892,742 downwards.
TAATGTGTGTGTGTGTGTGTGTGTGTGTGTGTGTGTGTGTGTGTGTGTGTGTGTGTTTTTTAGGACGCTGAGAGAGACAGGTCTGACAGCACATTGCAGCCGGAGTCAGACCAGAACCTCACGCCTCCTAAGGTAAGTTCAGAGCTCTTATTAATTCTCCGACAGTAAAAACAGGATTAGGTTCAGCTGTGGGCGTGTCTCCACACTAACGTTCTCCAGCCATTATGCAAATTTCCAAAAAGTCCACAAAACCGTTCTGAAACTGTTCTTAAGTGAAATATTCAAGATAAAAATGATCATAACACTGTTGAGAACTGTGTACTTCTACTAGTTTGTACAAAATACAAAGATAACTAATTAGTGGAGCTTCATCGTAACTGCGGAATCCTTAGCTAGCTAATTGCTAACAAAATGGAGCGCTAGCATGACCCGTCACTGCCTGAGACTACGTCCCAAATCACATACTACCGTAATGAACAGTACATTATAATACTATAGTACAGTGTGAATTTTTGATGCAGACGAAAGACTGAATTTTTTTTATTTGCATCTCAGCCAATCATGTTCAGGCTTTCTAACATGCAAATAAATAAAACAATTGTTCAATAAAAAAATAAACGGATGAAGCTTGACATATCCCTGCTGGAATTTTTTTTATCCATTAAAAAAAATCTTTAGTGGTTTCCAATACATAAAGGCCCTTAATGAGCGTTGGTTTAATGACGTCCATCAGATTCCAGGGATTTTCTGGTTATCATTAAATATCCCTGGAACCCAGGATAGATGATTACTATCTAAATGAACTCACCATTAGGAACAACATGAACCTACCATTACAGGCCATCAGAAACACATTCAAACTCTTTAAGAACCGTTAGAAATCTCTTCTAATCAGTTTTCAGCAAGTTTAAATTGAGATACTGTGTGATGTACAGAGTTCACCTTTGGACCTGATTGACACGGGGAAAGGACTGAAGGTTCAGAGTACAGCGCCTCACCTGGTCAGTCTGGGGAGCGGCCGGCTTAGTGTGGCCATCACCGTACTACCTCTGAAGGAAGGTAAGTCCCTTACAGACGAGTCACACGAATGGTACATTTTCCACGTATGATTAATGTACACGTGATTCTGTAATGATTCCTTGGAGCCATGAATCAAGTGTTCAGAGACTATAGAGCTCAGTGATTGGTTGTTGGGAATAATAGTGCTCAGTGATTGGTTGTTGGGAATAATAGAGCTCAGTGATTGGTTGTTGGGAATAATAGAGCTCAGTGATTGGTTGTTGGGAATAATAGTGCTCAGTGATTGATTGTTGGGAATAATAGTGCTCAGTGATTGGTTGTTGGGAATAATAGAGCTCAGTGATTGGTTGTTGGGAATAATAGTGCTCAGTGATTGATTGTTGGGAATAATAGAGCTCAGTGATTGGTTGTTGGGAATAATAGAGCTCAGTGATTGGTTGTTGGGAATAATAGAGCTCAGTGATTGATTGTTGGGAATAATAGTGCTCAGTGATTGGTTGTTGGGAATAATAGTGCTCAGTGATTGGTTGTTGGGAATAATAGAGCTCAGTGATTGGTTGTTGGGAATAATAGAGCTCAGTGATTGGTTGCAAGTCCAACACAGTAATGCTTTACACTCTGATGGAGAGTCAATGAATCTGCTGTCTCAACTCATATCTCAGCAGCTGTGATGTGAGCTGGAGAACCGTTTCGAGTTCACTAGCGTCTGCTCAAATAGTCAGGTTTGTCACTAAGCTGTGTTTTCATTAATGTCAGTAAAAGGGTCTAAAATGTCACCAACTCTAGCGACAAAATCTCTAAGTTGGCAACACTGATGAGATCAAGGTTTAAACGAAAGGGGATTGTTTGAGACTGACCAATCATAACCATGGGAACAATCCTCTTATCCCCGCCCTCAAATTAAATTATTTTTAACTTGACTCGTGAACAGAATGCGGCCTCATGTCTCTGCTGATCTCTTGCAGAATGAAAGACCAGAAGTACACTCACTTCACTGCATCTCACACTCTTTGTTAATAAGCACCCTCGCTAACACTCTTCCACACACTCACATCAGCCGCCTTCTGTTAATGATACTGTTTAAATGCCATACAACCCTTTCCGATAGAATACACTTCCTACTTTAAGCTGTTCCCTCAGACGGATTAAAGAAACAACCATTAAGGCCTCTCAATTCTTTAAAAATGTACGTCACCATCATCATGATAACTGGAAAAGCTTCTAACAGCTAGTTAGCTAACACTCCTAGCTCGATAATTACCTCTCTAACTTATAGAAATGCACTTTTAGTGTGTGGTATGTGATTTGGGACGCTGCCACAGGAAGATGCTGAGAGTTTCAATCATCAAATAATAAAAATAATAAAAATAAAAAAATAATAAAAATGACCAATAATTGGGAGTTTGTAAAGCACAAGGGTTCTACGAGCATTCTTTTAAGGTTCATTGGATAACGAAAGGTTTTTTAGCTTTCATAAAATGGTTCAAAAAGAATGAGCTTAAATCTTTAAGGCCTTCTTTTTGCACCTCCTATTGAGGAAAGGTAAATCACTGTGTATGGTTAGAGTCAGCTTAGTAATTCACCTTAATTAACCCCTTAATTAACCCCTAATTAATGTTTTTAAAAATACCAAAAACAACTAAGAATTGGGATTTAGTGAAATATTTTAAATTAATAAAGGACTAGCTTAATCATGGATTTTGTGTTTCAGGGGTCCAAGCACTGGCCCCTTTGTGTATCATGGTGGAGCGTGTATGTACTGTGTGTGTGTAGGTTTCTGATCTGTAAATAAATCAGGCAGTATGTTTTGACGTGTCTGCTCTGTGTGAGCGACTCTGTGGGCGAGAGGATGCACATGACATCTATTGTTAGTGCAGCCTGTGGGCCTGAGGGAGGACGAACCCGGCGTTAAGGTTATCTGAGAGGAAGGAGAAGAGGTGAAGAGGTCATCTTTCTGATGCTCACATTCCCATCATGCACGCCGGGTGTGGCTCGTTCTGTTTATGTCGAGTCAAATCTTTTTATAGAGACAGAGAGGAGGATTCAGCTGAGTTTCAATTTCACACATGGCAGGTACACACATTTTTCTCTTCAGCTCAAACTTCTCTACAGGAGACGCAGACAGGAAATGAATCAGAACAGAGACAGAACAAGGCAATGACCTCACTTCCTCCACTGCGTTTGTGATAGTAGATGCAGAGGCAATAAAAGTGCACGGATGTCATTTTCATGTGATTTTTTTTTTTGTCCAGCTGCAAATTACAGGTTTCGATGAACGTCCAGTTCTAATACGTTATCGTTTCAATAGTAACCGCTCATCGTTGATATGGTGAAGTTTTCATAAAGTAAGGAGACGTTTGCTTAGCATTTATGGAAGGAGTCTCCAGTGTCAGCGCTTTGTATCAGTCCGAGGAAAACCGATGTAACTTCACTGACGGTTTTCAAATGTCTTCAGGACAGACGAGTTTACACTTCTTTTGCGGTTTCCTTTGAACTTGACAAACTATATTTTATTAAACTCAAGAGAGAGAGAATAAAGAGAGAGAGAATAAAGAGACAGAATGAAGGGAGAGAATAAAGAGAGAGGGTATAAAGAGAGAGAATGAAGAGAGAGAATAGAGAGGGAATAAAGAGAGAGAGAATAAAGAGAGAGAATAATGAGAGAATAAAAAGAGAGAATAGAGAGAGAGAATAATGAGAGAATAGAGAGAGAATAATGAGGGAATAAAGAGAGGGAATAAAGAGAGAATAAAAAGAGAGAATAGAGAGAGAGAATAATGAGAGAATAGAGAGAGAATAATGAGGGAATAAAGAGAGGGAATAAAGAGAGAGAATAAAGAGAGAATAATGAGGGAAAAAAGAGAGAATAATGAGGGAATAAAGAGAGAATAAAGAGAGAGAATAATGAGGGAATAAAGAGAGGGAATAGAGAGAGGGAATAAAGAGAGAATAGAGAGAGAATAGAGAGAGGGATGGTGAGGGAACGAGTGTTTATAGCTGCTATAATGTAAGTGAGAACAGGAACTCACTCGTTTCGTGGAAGTTCCACAACATTAAAGGTATTTATAAATGGATGAAACGAGTTGCGTGTAATTCTTTAACAAATAAAAAATAATAAATGTTGGAAAAATTACTGTGGGATACAACAAGCATAAAAGAACAAAGAGGAATAAATCTCTTCAGGAAAATATCAACAAATAATCAGCATTGTGCCGCTAACAGTAACTCCACTTCATCACACCATCCTGATGTTGATTATTTTCTTATAACAGCATCACACACACACACACACACACACACACACACACACACACACACACACACACACTGTTTTCTTTCTTACACGTCAGATTGATGATAATATTTCCGGGTATTTTTCCCTTTCTTGGGGGTATTTTTTCCCTCCTTTCCTCTTTTATGGTTTATTTAATCCCAGGCTTTACAGGAATGGCGTTCCACATCCTACGGCTCAGACTGTAATGCCGAAACCATTGTTAACATTCTGGATGATTCTCATGCGTTTCCACGTTTTCTCCCAGAGAGTTTCCTCAGAACATGAATGCCAGCATCGCTGCCAGTGTTTGTCTAAATACGGCCATGTTTCTGCTCTTAAACCGTAAGAGGATCGAGTGTTTCGTGCGGTGGGAAATCCCATGCCAAGAACCTCAATTCAATTAAAGGAAACCCTTCACGCGGTGACGCAGAGGAACAATGCAGTCTGATGGGGTTCATTTGCATCAAACTAACAGGTTGAGCATGTGTAGATCACGCAGATGAGCTAGATTAAAGCTAAACACCCAGAAGCTGCTTGGTTTTCATATAAAGCTGAATTATTAAAGCGATGAAGTGGACTGTAATGGAAGTCAGTAAAGGTTTACTGGTTAAGAAATGTCCAGTATATCCAGCTGATAGATTTTTTTAAGAACCAGTATAAGAATTTCAGGTTGTTCTGAGAATGTTCTTAACATACATTTTTAGAACATTAACACGAACGTTTTCATAAAGTTGGTTTTGTGTCCTTCTAACGTTGTGAAGCAAACGTGTTTAGAACGTTATATTTGTAACATAACAACGTGACGTTCTTGGAATGTGATGAATATTTTCTGACGTTCTCCGTTTCTACGTTCTGATGGCGTAACATAACCGGAACTCCTTCCAGTGTTGGAAAGTCCATAAGAGGAGCTTTAAGACTTTCTGTCATGTGTATTATTATGATCATGTTTATCGATTCAGTTCCACATCAGCCCTTAGACGTCCGTTATGAGTCGTATGTTTTTGATTTCACCGTGAGAAACGTCCTGAATTTGTCGTCCGTGGTGATCACGCATATCGAAAAAACGCAGAGAATTCGTTTGATTCTAATCCGCCTGGTTCAACTTTCTCGTGTGTGTTTGTTATGTTGCAGGAATCACACGTATCGGGCGTGATGACGCCGCCGTGCCGCAGGATATTACCATCCAGGGTCCAGGCATCGAAGCTGAGCACTGTGTTATCGAGAACAGAGGCGGGGTCGTGACTCTGGACCCCTGCGGACATCTGTGTTCACTCGATGGAGTTCCTGTGACCACGCCCACCCAGCTCACACAAGGTAAACACTCTCAACACCGGGGATGTCGTCTTTTCTTTTCCTTTCTTTTCTCTCCCCTCCTTTTGTTTAGTTTCTTTCTTTCCTTTTCCGGCCCTTTCCTTCTTTTCTTTCCTTTTCTCCCCTTTCCTTTCCTTTCTTTTCCTTTTCTTCCCTTGCCTTTCCTTTCATTTCCTTAATTTCTTTCCTTTTCTCCCCTTTGCTTTCCTTTCTTTTCCATTCTTTCCTTTATTTTCCTTTTCTTTCCTTGCCTTTCCTTTCATTTCCTTAATTTCTTTCCTTTCCTTTTTTCCATTTTCTTTCTTTTCCTTTCCTTTCCTTCATTTCTTTCCTTTCTTTACTTTCCTTTCCTTTGTTTTCCTTTCCTTTATTTCTTTCCTTTCCTTTTCTCCCCTTTCCCTTCTTTTCTTTTCTTTTCTTTCCTTCATTTATTTCCTTTCTTTTCTTTTCTTTCCTTGCCTTTCCTTTCTTCCCTTTCTTTTCCGTTCCTTTCCTTTTCTTTCTTTTCCTTTCCTTCATTTATTTTATTTTCCTTTCCTTTCCTTCATTTCTTGTTGTTTCTTTTCTTTACTGTCTTGGAAAAACCTGAAAAAAAGAAGTGCACCATTGGTTTGCGGAAACTTTTCTCCAGAGCCTCACTGTGAAGCTACACGTAGTCGCCCCCTGGTGGTTAAAACACACTACACACTGTGCTTTTGGGAAACAGAGTGAGGCCAGATCTGATTTCATGACGTCTTTATAACGCTTATTAAATGTGCGAGAGTGCTGTGTGTTGGAAAATGTGTGTTTTTCCACGACAGGGCTGGTTTTGGATGTCACAGTGAGTTTAATTGGAGTGGTTTCTGCAGCGGTTGGTTTTGTTGTCTGTGACTCAGAGCTTCCACTCGTACAGAGCTGGAGGTCTCACGTTACTGCCCACACCATTCTACCCCATTCTACTCTGCTCACTCATTTTCTTTCTACATCATCATCATCATCAGGGTTGTTTTTTATCTCGTCCACGTGTTATCTTTCTCACTCTGCGTGATGAAGACCTTCAGGCAAATATTTACTCCCAGGGTTGTTTGGATTGAAATCAGCACACTGGTTGCGAATCTCTGAGTGTGTTTGTCTCTGTAGAGGAGGGGGTTGGGTTGAGTCAGTGGTGTTTGGATGACTATACTGTAGGAGTGAAATCAGTTTGGAACTTTTCTTGAAAAAGCCCCAGATATAGACGTCTGGAACATTTCAATACTCCTGAATACAGTTTTCTCCACACGAATGACAATAACCGATGGACATAAATCCATGTTCTAAGCGAACACTGTCATATTTTTATTGTTTTGGATTTTGAAATTGAATCAGATTTCATCACTATGACTTTCTCAGCACTGACTCTTCTGTTTCCGACCGAATTACCAACGTTCCCTGTTTCCTAAATGTCGGAATTACAGCCTTACATGTATATCTGAAGTAATTCCATCTATTGTATTTTCATCAGGATAAAAAAAAAACCCTGAATTAGCTAATAATTCACAAACACTGTAGTGTGAGACACAAGTCTAAGATGAAGATGTTTGTGGGAGAGCGGCGGAGAAACAGCACAGAGAGAGAGAGAGAGAGAGAGAGAGAGAAAGAGAGAGAGAGAGAGAGAGAGAGAGAGAGAGAGAGAGAAAGAGAGCGGGAAATGGAAACAGGCTCCAGGTTAAATTCCAAACTCTCCCTGAGGCACTTCCTGGGAATTACGCTTTAATCCTCACTCTCTCTGCACTGTCCTGCTACTAATCACATTACGGTCTTGCTTCAGTACAGTTCATACAGTTCATATGCGCTGTTTTATTTTTATTTACATCACCCTCCTTTTATTTTGGTATTTCACCTGAGAAAAAACTGTCACACGGCTGCACTCCAGCTGTTACAGTGATCACTTTTTCCATTAAAAATTCATAAGTTCACGACACCTGTACCACAAAACACTCATTTGACAGAAGCTTTTATCCAAAAACATTTAGACATAATAATAATAAGAAGAAGCAGAAGAAGAATGTCCCTCTGAATGTGTCATTTAAAAACCATTTTAAACCAAATTAATATATGCGTAATAATAAACAATAGTTTTAATGCAAAACAAACTCAAAATGACAGGATATATGAATATGCATGAATATGTAAATCAATTAGAAACACCCCCATGGGCTCCTGCCATCCCATATCCCATAATTACATGCATTTAATTACAATTATTTGTTCATCAAGAACATTAGAATGCAGGTTTTGGTGGCTAGAAGTTTTCCGTTTGATTGGTCCAAAGATGTTAAACATGCTTTGTGACATCACAAATTGAGCTCGTTTATAGCCCCGCCCCCAAATCGGTTGTATAGCCTAGAGAAGTCTCCGATTAGTTCTGTGTTAACAAGTTCAACCCAAACGCCCAAATCGAGGTGATGTTTACTGTCAGGATACATGATCATTTTTTAGCTGTGGACACTGAAGTGCTGGAGACGTTTCTGCTGACTCAGGCGTTCACGCCGCTAATGATAAGCTGAGCGAGTCACACACACACAGGTTGAGAAAAACAGCCACGAGGAGTAAAGTTCTTCTCCATGTCCATCTTTGATCATTGTCCACACAAACAGGCATTGATTCTCACCAGGGTTGAGCTTTCAGAGATAATAAATGCAAACACTGCCTGATCTGTAGAGCTTAAAGGTGTAGGAATCTGTACGTCCTAAACCTCAACCATAACTTTGACTTGTACTGGAGACTCCTTCTTGACAATAACGTGTTCAAAACAAGCACGTTAATATAAAATTGCGCTATTATCAGAGAGCTGCTGTTATAGAAGATTAATCAACAACCTTCTGACCAATCAGAATCCAGAATTCAACAGTACTGTTGTGCGATAGCTAACGTTAACAAGTCTGTTCATTCGAACACACCGGATATCTTTAAAAAAGAAGTGAAAATATCTTGAATATGTGTAAATCTATCTAATATTTCTTATTAGAAGATTACATCCATCCATTTTCTATAACGCTTATCCTACAGTGTCACGGGGAACCTGGAGCGTGTCCCAGGGGGCATCAGGCACAAGGCAGGGTACACCCTGGATGGGGTGTCAATCCATTGCATGGCATCTTGTCCCCACCCATCTTGCTACTTTCTACAAATAAACAATTAAATTGATAATAAAATTTCCGATTTGCCAACAGAACAAGAATATTTCCAGAGCACAAATGGCTCGAAATAGGTTTAATAATTCTATATTTTGGTTTATTGTAATCTTATAATAGGAAATATTAGACAGATTTGACTATCTAATTTGATAAATAGATTGTTTTATCACAAGCTGGGGTGTACAAACTTTTTCACACTGAATATTCATCTCATCTCCTATTGCTAAGCTGTTGCTTGGATGTTGATTTGGAGGTTAGTTGTATTTTGGGCGGGGGTGGTGTGGGGGGAAGGGGGCTTAAAAGGAGACATTTCTGTAAAAGTCCACCTTTTATAGCTCTCTCTTTCAGTCCTTCAGTCTGTTTAATGCAGCTTCATTATAACGTCATTATAACTCGTCTGTTTGCCTTCAGCCAGGTATTATAACTCTTCCACACTACCCTACTAACCACTATGAGGAAACCAGGTACACCAGCACACGGAGAGTGTGTGTACTACTATTCAGTGTAGTATACTGCGGTTTCAGACGGAGCCAAAGAGGAGGGGGGGAGAAAAGAAAGGGCGGGGATTAAAGGCGTTTTTCTCCTGAACTCATTCTCCTGAACTCGGTCCTGCAGTCCAGCTTCATGTCTCCCTGCGGCTCTGCTTTGAAACAGCTGCACGTTTCCAGCTGTTGCAGAAAACGAGTTTGGGTTTGCAGTTTACGTTCTGAAGAGTTGAAGGAGACAGGAACGTGCGCTTTAAAACCTCTGGAGGAGAATCGCAGGAGGAGAAGTTCGAGATGCGGAGTTTGAGAAGGAACCCGGTTCTGTGAGGAGCTTCTCTGAATGGGACGCTTTAAAAGAAGGTTGGTTTGAAAGAAGTTATCCCGATATAGAAATCATTATGATTAGATTCAGTTGCATTTTTTTTAAAGGTGTTTAATCCGCCCACATGTGCAACATCTGTGTAACTCCTCCTACGCATTCTTACGTGAATGCCTTATGAAGAGAAACAACAGCTCAGTATGAAATCTGATTATATTATATATGTTCATATGAAGTTTATTGGGTTAATGATTAGTAAAGGTGTGGTTGTGAAACGCAAAGGTACGTGCGATGGGGTGCGTTAATACCATGACGTCATTCAGACGCGTTTTAAGTTCCCACACGTGAGCTGCGTGTCATTTCTACATGTCTTTTAACTCTAACTCTTCACAATGTGCACAAATATAAAGTACATTCAATGCACTCTATGTTTAATTAAAGTCATTAATAATACGGTTGATCTGCACCAGTGAGAGTTGCTAGGATACAGTAGGCCACGCCCCTTGATAACTGTCAAGTTAAAAGTTGAAAAAAAAAAAAAGTTGAAAGGCCGGTAAAAGTTGAAAAATCCCACATTTCTTGTGTTTTTATCTATGCATGTTGGTATTTGTTTGTATTTGTAAATACAAAGTTCACTACTAATCCCCTCCTGGAGAGAGACTCCACAGAAAGGTGTGATTATTCTTGTTATTCTTATAAATATTGTTCATTTAAATATTCTCTGAAGTAAAACTCCTAGTTTGAGTCCTAGTGGGGAACCGTGCGGAGTTCTCACCAGAGAAAAAAGGGTTCCTCGGGAGTTCTTTTAAAGAAACTTTTAAACTCAGCCAAAATGTAAATGAGTTTCCTGCTGCCAGGTTTTCTGTTTTGTGTCTGGAATTTATTTTATTTTTCCACAGGCCTCAAAGTCGGCGAATATGGCAAGCAACATCCGGACAATTAAGTGTACTCTGTTAATTAAAGCATCCGATTGATCCGGTTTCGCGGCTTGGAATCGAGACAGTTAATTAGTGTCGGAAATGTAATAAAGCGATGAAAATTGTTTGACGGTGGCAGAAAATCAAGTGCTTGTGGTCTCCTTGTAATTCAGTGACTGTAAAAGACAAGTGTGTAAAGTGACGCACGTGTTTTATTCTCAGATCAAAGACGGATCTGTTTCGTCCATGAAAGACTCCGATTGAGTGGATTTATGAGGACTTGTTTAATGGGATTAAACGCAGTTAATATCCAGTGTAAACTTATTAAAGGTCTCAGTCTTGAATTTTGTTTTTCCTATGAGGATTTAACCAAACTCTGCTCATGGTCTTCAAAATGGCTTTGTCTTCAGGAGTTCAGGTAGACATTGGAGCATCTAGGGCTCACTCACAGCACTCTTTTGTTTCTATAAGATATTTATTTGAGGTCTTTAGCCATAAAAGCACAGCTGTGTAGACTAAACACCCACGGCTGTACTTGGAGAAACGTTTCCTGCTGCGTGTACGTGTGAGTGTTTTGGTTCTTGCGCAGAACTGTGTTTATCTGACGCTGTTATCTCACAGATCACTGTTTTGACAGACTCGTGATGATGAAATGTCTCGCAGTGCGAAGGTCTGGATTGTTATGGAGTACGTACAGACGGACCGTTACGGCTGTGATTCTCGTTATTTGCTCGCTTTTCCGTGAGAGAGCTTTGCAAAGCACGGAAAAATGCAGGAAAATCGGTCTAGACGTGCCAGCGTTCCGAACAGTGGAATGTGTCTTGGAGATTTACGGGGCCAAAAGTCAGAGGTTTGGCATGTTAATGATCAGCCTCTCAGCCCAGGGTAGAGAACGCTGGACCGGGATTCGACCTTTGACTTTGAAGACACTAAAGTCGGACTCATCGAAGCATGGGGTCAAGCGTTTCAGACACACAGGTTCAATGAGATGGACAGAAATGGTTCTAAGCAGCGCATCTGCCACTGTGAAGTAGTTTTGCTTGTGCGATATGGTGTAGTAAGTCCTTTTTTCCTGAGATAAACGTGTTCGCCGTGTTGTCTACGTTTTTGGATTTAGAGTTAGACGTCCTGTCCTGTCTCACCAAACTCCTTTTCAACTCCCATAAAGTCCCCTCGTCTTATTTATCATTCCTACGGCACTTCCATTAACCTTTTATTGAGTAAAATCCAGCAGAAAACGAGCTCCAGGTCCTCCAGCCAGAGCTTTGGGGTTTGGTGAAAAGCAAGAAATATTTTCCATGATTTAAAAGGCTGCTCTGCGAGCTCCGATTTCAAACCGGTGGAAAATGCAGTTGTGGGTTGAAGAGGAGAGGATATGATGAGAGTTTCTGGTGGTGAGCCAGTCAGAACATTAATGAAGAAAGATGGACGCCAACGCGGGAACAGAGGGACAACCGGGGAAGATGTCCCAGGCACGAGCCGAGTGGAGTGTTCTTATAATTTTGCATTATTCAGAGCAGAGACTGAAGATTTATGGCCATATTTTCTGGTTCTAGTAAGGACTCTTGCAGCTGCATTCTGGACTAACTGGAGTTTGTTTATGCTCCTACTGGAACATCCATCCAACACCAAGTTCTACCTATTCCATGACAGATCTGATAACCAGATGAACCTCATTTCAGCTGCAGTGAGGGACTGACTGCATTGTTACTGCACTTTGGTCAGCAGTTTGATTCACTGAAAGTAGAGTATGTCAAGGAGATAAGGACAGAATTTTTTATTTCATTTAAATATATAAGAAGAACTCACATGGGCTTATTTCTCTGTAGATTATACAACTCCTTTCTCGTCCATCTCTTTCCATCTCATCATCAACTCTTCTTTTTTTCAATGTTTCAAGACACACTGCACTACAGGTCTGGCGTAAAGTCCAGACATTTATCAGTCCCTCCAGACTTTCACGATTTTTTCGTTTTCGATGTGCGGAGGAACTTGCAATTTTTGAAAATTGCCGTAGACTTTCAGCAGATTCTGAGCCGAGCTGCATCATGTGATGTAGTGGTGGCTTAGCGGTTAAGGGTCTGGGTTACTGATTGGAAGGTCTGGGGTTCAAGCCCCAGTGCTGCCACTGTTGGGCCCTTGAGCAAGGCCCTTGGTTTGATTAGAGAGCTCAGGAAAATGGTGCAGCTCAGATAGATGATGGAATAGTGATTGATAGAGATGTTCCATCTAGCATTGGCCCATATCTCTGTCTAGCTTTAGGTCTGATGGTGTCACGGCGTAGTGAGAGAGGTGTTTGGACAGCTGTGGTTCTTGTAATGCCAAGGTCATGACCCTGATGTCTTGTTTGACACTGTGGATTTTGATCAGGATTGATGGCTAACAGAGTTCTCTGTTGCAGTTCTGCTTACACACCCAGACCAAACAGAAGTGCTCTCGAATGTTTATTCTCAGAGTTATTTGAATGAATTCTCTCCTCTCGTGTCTTTCTTTCTTTCTCCAGGTTATTCTCTGTGTTTGGGTAAATCCTACTTCTTCCGTTTTAACCACCCAGAAGAGGCCAGCCGGATGAAGAGCATGCTTCCTCAGAAGAGCCCTGTGTCCCCGCTGGTCTACAGCACAGGTAATGGAGCTCACATCTCACCTAACACTACACCCCTCCACCCAAACCACGCCCCCAGCCACTAACAACCCACCCACCCACCCCCATTTACCACAACAGTCCCCTATGGATTCGTATAGAACGTATATCCTGTATTTCAAACAGCCCTTGTTGGGGAGGGGGTTGTAAACCGGGTTCAGTTACAGGTAACCAGGCCTTCTCTCTCCATCCTGGACAGGTGTGTGTGTGTGTGTGTGTGTGTGTGTGTGTGTGTGTGTATGTGTACAACACACACCCAGGTGTGTGTACAATAGTATCCTTTGAAGTACTTTGAAGGTCTTTCGAGAGTTTTAAAGGGTCAGCTGTCTGTTTTTTAGGAAATATCTTCTCAAAAGAGACGTTTGCAGGCAAAGTCCTGTGGAATGTCTCCATCATCTGCTTACTGATTTGGTTTGTTGTCAGTGTGGAGATTGATAGTTAGTTAATAAATTAGTGCCATCACGACTCCTGCTACTGTCTGAAATCCACGAAAACGCACGAGCGCATCAAACTTATCCATTTTAATTGTGATCCTTCTACATAATTAACTAATAGCTACGCCACAGCTTCCGTCTCAACCTTCTAGATCTTTACAGTGTTGATCTTTGCACTCTGTCATAAATCAAACTGACAGATCCATCGCTCTGTTTGTTCAGGAACTCCATTTGCCTTATTGCCGGATAGGTTCAGAACTCTTTAGATGCTCAAAGGAGCTCCATCAGAGTAAAAATGAAGCTCTGTTTTGTAACAGGTAGTTCAGACCTTCCCGTCTATGGAAACTGGCACCGTCTACAGGACTGGAATTCTTAAACACCTTTAATATGTTTTTTAACGCTTGGAAAACCTCTACCAACCTGTTCAATATCTTCAAGTCTGTGCTATCTCTGCTGTCCTTCTATCATCTTGTACAAGGCTGGTGTAATGTTCTGCTTTGCTCTGGTATGTGTGTTATGAGTGTGCATATGTCCAGTGTCTGGGATTTCCTTTGATCATTCTGCATTGGAGAAGCGAGTCTTAATACACTGTGCAGATGATGAGTGTGTGTGTGTGGTTGTGCAAGAGCTAGAGAAACAGAGTCCATGTGTTTAACTGTTCTGTTGTCCATCTTTGGCTCGGCTGCTTCTAGGTGGGCCGGACAGGAAAGCTTTATTTGAACAGTCTGAGAGGAAAACAGAAGATACAGCGGGCCGCAGCATGTGTGCGGTTCAACACACAGTCGAACTGAAAGGTTTTGTTGATCATGGACCTTCAGACTGTTTCTATTTTTAAAAGGTAAAACAGCTGAGATTAAGGTCTGGGTTTGCGGATCATTAAAACCCAGGTTTCAGTTGTTTCTGCAGTGGAGGAGAAATTTGACACCAAACCATTTTAGGAATAGACAAGTCTTCAGATGAGTTTCCGTAATCACTGCTGCCTTTTTTTTCTTTTTTGTTTAGGAATTTGAGCTGACAGTTTGGTTATGTAAAAATGCTGCCCTTAGATAGACGCTTCACATGAAGTTATTATCTCTCTTTTCTCTTTCTTTCTCTCAGATTATATGAAGTTCAGTAGCGATTTCAGTCCCAGCGGACCGAGTTCAAGAGGCGTGCGGTCCGTCTCCGAGCTGCGGGAATTAATGGACACGTTACAGAGGAAAAAACAAGCTCTGGAGAACAGCCTGCGGACCAATGGGGACAGTAGCCCCTCCTACTTTAGCATGACTCAGTCCCCGCCCTCGACGCCCAACTCCTTGTCAGTCCTAACCTCGTCAAGCCCGATATCTCCCTATCAGGACCAAGCAAGACGACTGTACACATCTGACCGCCCGCCTCTTTCATGTAAAGTCCCTACCCAGTCGTCTAACAGTGTACCCGCCTCACCACGACGCAGTGACCAGAGGGATTACAACTCCTCGTTTCCGCCTTTGCGACCAATGACCCGGAACCAGTCCCAGGATAGCCTGCTTGCCTCTTCGGACGGTCGACGTGGCCAAACATCAAGTTCTTTGCTGACAATGTGGAATGGCTCCGCCTCTGCAGCAAGCGATGCCCTTCCACCAACTCCAGGAAGCGGAAGCGGAGCAGCTAGCATGCCCTCCAGCCCACGATTAGCACGCAGGCTACAGCCTGAGGAAGCGGGACGCCCAATTCCAGTGCCACGCCAAAGGAAGTACTCAGCCGGTTCTCTGACAGGAATGGGCATAGCCGCTCACAGCCGCTCCCTACCCCGTCTCTACCGCTCGGTGGAATCCCAGCTCGCCCCTCTCACCCGACCATGGCCCCGCTCCTCACCCACCCCTGAGTCCAGTCACCAAAACGGGCATTCTGAGGTGATCTCCATCTCCTTGTCCACCAGGTCCCTTTCCAAACAAGCACCCACACGTCCGGAAGTGACCATGCCCTCAGGTGATGCAACCAGCCCACGTCAGGCCAAGAAGATGAGCCTGACCTCCAGCAGCTCCTACTCAGATTTGGAGAAGCAGGCATTGTGCATGTCCTCACCAGCCTTCGAGCTGGGTCTGGGCGAAAGGAGGCAGTCATTTGGGAAGGCCGGGATCAGTCCACAGGGTGGATTCCGTGAGAGGAAGGGCAGCATCAGCTCTCTCAGCGGGAAAGAAGAGCTCCAGGACTATCACCAGAGACAGAGAGACGAAAGACTTCGAGAGCAGGAGGTGGAGAGACTGGTGAGGAACTCTTCTTAAAGTGAATAAAAATATTTTTGGTATAGGATTAAAACTGTTGCATCACATTATTACTTTAAGAGAGTTCTTACTTTTGACAACGGAAATCCAACCTACTAGGCAATGAGAAATATGGCTGTCATATTAGCATGTAAGCTAGCTAATCACTGAAGCTGACAATTTAATTAGGTAACAGGTAAGCTTAGCGTCTTCAACACAGACATTAAAAAGGCAGCGTAATTATCAATCAATAATAATGATGAGGCAAAGCCTTGCTCAAGGGCCCAGCAGTGATATCTTGGTAGTGCTGGGATTTGAACCCATGACCTTCTGGTCAGAAGTCCAATGGCTTAACCACTGAGCGCCAACTGCCCCACATAGTAAAGTTAGCACTGTTGGATTCTGGATTGTGATTGGTCAGAAGGTGTTGCTTAATTTTCTATAACAGCAGCTCTGACAGTAGCAAAGCTTCAAACCGCAGCTTTATAAAAACGTGTAAGTAAGGAAACATTTATTTAACATTTATGGAAGGAGTATCCAGAGTCAGTGGTAAAGCTGTAACTTTTCCAACAGAGTAGTTTACATGTTGTGGTTTCTTCATAACATGACAAGCTGCGTGTTTCCATTAAAAGAGAGGAATGATAGCTCTTTATTGTAGCTGTAATGTCTGTCAGAACAGGAATTTGTTTTGTGGACGTTCCTCTACATAGCTATAAGAGTACATGGATTTAAAAAAAAAAGTGGTATAAAAGGAGATTCTTGGAAGCAACAGCCAAATGGAAATAAAGGTTGAATTTGCAGTTTCCCTTCACAATGTCCTTCAGGAATCCCACAGAGTGGAATTATGGCCTTAGGAGGAGAGCAGGAAGGGAGAGGCCCACCTACCTATGAATTAATCTCTTTTGTAAAAACACACACACACACACACACACACACACACACACACACACACACACACACACACACACACACACACGAAATTCCAGTTTTAATCGCACACAGACGCTGGGCAATGCAGTACTGACGCTTTCTCTGTAGTGGGGAGAACAGACGATTCAGGCTGAGGTGGAGTCGCCCACCCCTCCTATTAATAGTCAACCCTGAACCGCATTCGAGTCTCTGCAAACATGGCCGCCCAAACACACTCTCTCTGGGAGGCCCACAGTGGGGCGGCGTGAGCTGGTGGTTCTCCCGCGCTGACGCTCCTAATCCTGCCTCTCTTCTGGCTGGAGCAGGGAAGTCTTTCTCATGAAAGTCGAGTGGTGTTTTCTCAACTTTCTCATGCTTTTCAACGAGGCCACCTGTAGCCCCGCCCCATCTGAGCTCGATCCAAAACCAGAAGCCCGGGCCGCTCGCTCATTAGCCGTTACAGCCCTGTAGTTGTGGTGGAACATTATGGTTCTGGATTAGAGGCTTTTGCTGGAGAGAGTAAATACCAGTTAGCTGCAGGTGGAGAGGCGAGTGTGTGTGTGTGTGTGTGTGTGTGTGTATGCAAACTGGACATTCATATGTGCTTTTATTAGCCTGCGTTAATGAAGAGTTTCTCAGTTTCAGGTGTCCCATTACACGCCTTATTCATGTATCTACTCAACTTCTGTTATTTAAAATGTTCAAAATGCATAAATATCATAAATACGTCAATAAATAATCAAAGCAGAAGTTAAATACTCATTACTCATGTGCATGTTGGTTTCATCTGGGTTTTCTGGTTCCCTTCCAAAAACATTCAGGTGGACTGGCTGCGTTAAATTACCCCTAAATGTGAATAAGTGTGTTCATGGTGCCCTTCGATGGACTGGCATCCCGTCCGGGGCGTATCCCTGCCTCACGCCCAGCGTTCCCGGGATAGACTCCGGATCTACCGTGACTCTGGCCTGGATAATGCATCGTCTTTCTATTTCTATTTCTATTTCTTGAGAGTTGCTCTCTTTCACTAGGGGTCATGGCTCAAACCCTGACTCATGATGTCACATAATTAAGCATGCACTTGAATATGTGTACACACACACACACACATACATAAGAAACATCAGATCTCAGCAGTGAGAAGAAAGTGAGACCCAGGTTGAGCTTGAAGTGCTATTTATGTTTGAGGTGGTTGGGTATATCCGGTGTATATACCACACACACACACACACACACACACACACACACACACAACTCTCTTTAATAATGCCCTCCAGTGGAGCTGAACCAGCTGCTGTTTTGAACTTTGGAACACGGGAGAAAGCGGAAGGATTAAATCACTCCGGTTGTGTATTTCCGTCCCCACGGCATCCAGTGCCAGTTCTGTTTTAGGTGGCTTGAAGTTTCACTCAGTTCCCACTCGCTCAGACACGCTCGACCTGTCCAGAGATAGAGCGCTCTCGGCTCTTAAACATCGGCTTTAATCGCGCAAGCTCAGGTTCAATCGGGTCGTCCGGTGCCACGTCCCGGTCCCTTTTCTTTCTCAGGGTCATCACTATGCACCTGGACGTCCTGACCTCGGGCATCGTGGGCATGGTGAGTTCATTAACACTATATATATATATATATATATATATATATATATATATATATATATATATATATATATATATAAAAGAAGATTGCACAATTGCACACAGAACTTGAGCCACATGTGACTTGATTAAATAATAATTTAATCATCTGATACGAATTTAAATGAGCATTTACACAAGACATGTGGTGTTCATGACAATCCAGTTAAAAAAAACTAAATCATATTATAAAATAATGAGTTTTTACCACAAAAAAATTTCCCAGCGATTACAATTTGTTTACATTAAAGAACGTTTTATCCGTTTACATTTAGTTCCAGTTCTGACGTACGTACATTATAAACACTTTAACTCTGACTGTTACAAAGCGCTGACACTGGAGACTCCTTCCACACTGTTTATGTGGAGCATCCTCCGTAGTCTGTGTCAACAAGCTGTTACTATAGAAACGATAAGGTATAAGAATGAGCGTGTTTACAATAAATAAACCTGTGATTTGCAGTTGCACGGCTGTCAGAGCTTTGTGTTATACAAGATTAATCAACACCTTCTGGCCAATCAGAATCCAGATGTTAATTATGGTTCCAAGAGCAGTTTACAGACTTGGTTTTGTTTGAACAGATTTTGTAGAAGTCCTTTTATAGTTTCAGTCCTTTTATAGATTATTTTTTTTAACATTAGTGATAAATGAAGCGTTTCTGGATTTTATTACAGTTTCCTTTTTTCTCTGTATGGACTGACTCGTGGATGCACATCTGTATGAATCAGTATAAATCTGCTGGATCATCGCTGCTGGTCCTGGCTCGGAGTTCAAACACAGGCGTTAGCTGTGATGGTGAGAGTCGTGTTTGCGTTTTGTCGTTTATTTCCATAGAAGTGGCTGAACGCAGGGCTTTTCCGCCTGTTCATTAGGATCAAAGCAGCGTCCCATGAGAGCATGTTCTTGTTCTCTTGCCGGGGGATTTTATGGACGTCCTCTGTCTCTGTTCCGGTTACAGCGTCTGTTACTCAACGTCGGGTTCTCTGAGATCACCAGAATAATGTTTAGTATTAGACTTGGAGGGAAATTTTTGCAACCACATGACGGAGAGAACATGTCTGGAAGAATAACCCACTCATGATTTAGCAGTTGTGTGTGATTTGTGTAGAGCGTGATTCTGAATCTTATTAAAATGTTAGAAGCTATAATCAAAACAAAGGGTTGTGCAGAAATTCGAAGTTTTGGCAATAATTCGTTATTCTTCTTCTTATTATTATTATTATTATTATTATTATTATTAATACTCTCTCCTACAGGAGCGTCAGCGTCTGGAAACCATCCTGAGTCTGTGCTCGGAACGGAATCAGAGCGGCTCAGCAGTGGCCGACCTCCAGAAGATCAACAAGGAGCTGGAGAAGCTGCAGGTGACCGAGGATGAGTCCATGTTTTCTGACTCCACACAAAACGGATACAGCTCTGGAGTCCCAGGTTTGGAGTCGCAGGTCAGTGAGGAGCACCAGGTGCGCCAGCGTCGTTCCAGCGGGCAGCGAGACGTCAGGGCGGAGTCACCTGCTGGGAGTCTTCACGGCTCCGCGCCCACCCCGTCCCCTCGACAGTCGCGGAATAATAAGGTAAGATTTCACGTAGCATGTTCCTTATTAGTCTCACCCTCTGAGGATAATCTCCACCCACTGAATGATTGATATCTCTTACACACTAAGCTGGCTTTCGCGGCTTCTCCTGCATGTTATCTTGTAGATCAGTTACAGATTTAGTAAATACGGTTCATTCGTTAGACATTCTGAGACTTTTCAGCTCACGCCCTTTCCATGTACGACCTTTTTTAGGCACACACACACACACACACAGAAATGTGAAGGAAACAGGGACTGTCTAAAGGGAATAATATATGTTTTTCTAGGAGATTTAGGACCTTAGGGTTTGGTCCAAGTCTAGTATAGTTTGTATAGTAAAATAAGTTGTATAATGTTTGTTTATAAACTACAATATGCATTTAGACTATTTATGAGTACTCCAGAACAGTTCCAGAGCCACTGAATCTGTTCTGCTGGCATACTGAGACACTTTATGTTGCATTTTCCTTTAATTTGTCGTCCATCTGTATATCACATCTGCAATCCATAGAGAGGTATGCAACAAGCAACATGCTGGAAATTATTTCTATATGCACCATAAATCTGCTTCAAAGCTGCATTCTTTCTTTCTTTCTTTCTTTCTTTTGTTCTTTCTCCATGTGTCTCTACATTATGTCTCCTCGCTATCATTCTCCTGCTTCACATCGTGGTGCTGAAGGTCTGGACCTCGCTCCGTAACATAAACTCTGCCGAACAGAGATAAACATCGCTGTCCGAATATAGAGAGGTCACACGCTGTGTTTACGCTGATGTAATCTCGCTTCATTTTACCTGTGCGCTGTGCACACACACACACACACACACACACACACACGCACACACACACGCACTAAATTAGCATTTGCAGTTTTTAGTGCTTGCGTTATTCACCTAATGGATAGTTTCTTCACTAGAGACTAAAGGTCAACATGTGGCTAATAAATCTGTGTAGAAGGGTTTATTTAGACGGACAATTTTGCTAGCTGATATACCTGATATAATAGCATATGATAAGCTAGTTAGCTAGTTCATATCCTCTTCTAACAACGTTTCAAATGCAGCACATCGCACCAACGATGTCTTCACATCGCACGTAAATACACAATATTCGAGTTTAGCTAACGTTTTTGTTTTCTCTCGTGAGGTGAAAGTTTGTCGTAAGTAAGAGAGTTATTTGACGACTTAGCGCTGATGGTTTTGTCCGTTTTAAACGTAGCTACACACCAAATGAAAGCTTTTGTTTTGAGAAAGTCAACGTGAAGTAACTTTTTTCTTTTTCTGCTTGTAGAACTTACAATAAATACTTTAAAAAAAAAAAAAAAAAAAGTAGTCCAGACATGAATTCTACTACTGCTACTGATATGTCCTCTCCTGCTAGTGCTAATACTGTATCTCTACACATTTACCCTTATTAAAAATACCAGAATATATGAATATGTAAATTAGATGCGCCTACATGTCCTAGCTAACCGTTTGCAAACTAGCTCACATTATTTGTAGGTTACCATGACAACCACAACTTAGTTCATCCCTAACATTAGACGTGTTCGTTTTCTATTTCTAGGGTCAGTTTTTCGACTGTTATGCCATTCACTGTCGAAATGTAATCATGTAATCATTTGCATAAGGAATGTGATTGGTCCAGTGAGCATACACATAGCCCAGCCCCCCGAATCAGTTTTACATGGAGGTCTCTGTTTTGAATGTTTCATAAATCCAGAACCCGGTATTTAAATATAACTTTATGTGGGGTTTTTTTACTGACTCATTACTCATGTACATTCCTGAGTTTTTCCCACACGTCCTGATGGAGCTTACATTGTGCTTTCCTCTCTAAAGTGGTGTATTTACATCTCTCAGGGCTGAAACTAAGAGCAGGCAGCCGTTATAAGCTGGGTGTAGACATCGCCTTTATTAGATTAAGAGAAAACCAGCCTGTGTGAACTGCTGGCAAGGGATCAGAGTTTCCTGAAAATCTGCCGCTAAATACCAGCTCAAGAAATAGCTCGGATTTAATCAGATTTTGGAAATGGAGCGTTAGTGCGTCTCATCTGTGGGGAAATACGCAGAATCATGGCCTCATTAGGTTTTATCTTTTGTGTGTAATGTTGTATAGTAATGGCTACAATGTTAAGTTTAATAAGATTTGCTTATTAATATTATTTTCAGATTTGACATAATATGCATACAATAACAAATGACTGCACCATCGTTTTTGAGTCAGTAGGCTCTGACACTATGGCACTATCAAACTATTAAAGCTTGTTGATTTACATATTTGTTTATGTCCTCCTTTTGCAGACTAAAATTCAGACACAAATATGAAATTATGTCGGTGCATTTCTACACATTTCATTATTACACTACAGATATGACGTTATCATAAGATTCGTAGAAACTCAACGGAAGAAACGATTCGAATACTAATTATAATTGTTATCGTAATTGTGATGGGAGTACTGAGGATGTGATGTCATCAGCAGGCGCCTGAGGACGAGGAAGTGCGGCTGAAGCAGGAAGTTACGCGTATTGAAGAGGAGAGGATCCAGGTGCTGAACAACATGGAGGAGCTGGAGCAGAAGATCAAAGAGCTGGACAACCAGATGGATGAATCAGTCCAAGAGGTAAAGATGGTTGAGTTAGGGAGAGAGAGACTCTGTGATTGAGTGAGTGAGTGATTCAGTGATCACGTAAGTATTTCATGAATAAGCGAGTGAGATGGTGAGCAAGTGATTCAGTGAGAATGGGAGGGATTTCAATGGTGAGTGATTTGCTGGATAAGTGGGTGAATGATTCGGTGAGTGATTCACTGAGTTGGTGGGTGAGCTGATGATTCTGTGAGTGATGAACTAACTGATTCAGTGAGTGAGTGATTCAGTGAGTGGGTGATTCAGTGAGTGAGTGATTCAGTGAGTGATTTAGTGAGTCGGTGGGTGAGTGATTCAGTGAGTGAATGATTCAGTGACAGTGATTCAGTGAGTGAATGATTCAGTGACAGTGATTCAGTGAGTGATGCATTAAGCGATTTGGTGGGTGAGTGATTCAGTGAGTGAGTGATTCAGTGAGAGTGATTCAGTGAGTGATGCATTAAGTGATTTGGTGGGTGAGTGATTCAGTGAGTGAGTGATTCAGTGAGTGAGTGATTTAGTGAGTCAGTGGGTGAGATGATGATTCAGTGAGTCTGTGGTTGAGTGAGTCAGAGTTTGAGAGAGTGGGTGGGTGAGTGATTCGGTGAGTGATGCATTAAGTGAATTAGTGGGTGAGTGATTCAGTGAGTGATTTAGTGAGTCAGTGGGTGAGTGATTCAGTGAGTGATTTAGTGAATTGGTGGGTGAGATGATGATTCAGTGAGTCTGTGGTTGAGTGAGTCAGAGTTTGAGAGAGTGGGTGGGTGAGTGATTCGGTGAGTGATGCATTAAGTGAATTAGTGGGTGAGTGATTCAGTGAGTGATTTAGTGAGTCAGTGGGTGAGTGATTCAGTGAGTGATTTAGTGAATCGGTGGGTGAGATGATGATTCAGTGAGTCTGTGAGTGATTCAATGAGTCAGTGGTTGAGAGAGTCAGAGTTAGAGAGAGTGAGTGGGTGAGTGATTCAGTGAGTCAGTGACTGAATCAGTGAGGCTTTGAGTGAGCGAGTCATGGGTGAATGATATAATTAGTCGGTGGTTGAGTGAGCTGGCAGGTGAATGAGTTATTTGCTGCCGTAATGAGTCCGCGTTTGAGTCAGTGAGTTGTATTTAATTGATATTATATTTAATTGGAAAATTCCCCTGTAAGTTATTATAAATAAGTTTGGACACAAATACAGATGCTACACTTTGTTGTAAATTCTGAACACTTGCACATGGACTGATCGCCTCCGATGTAACTGAACTATTCATTGCTGGACTGCTGTATTCAGTTTCTGTTTGTTTCTTTCAATGGAGAAGTTTATTTCTCTCCCCTCAGACCCAGAGCTTTCTCCAGCAGTCAGTTGTTTTACATCATGCAGCTTCTTTATGAGATGCCAACCAGAGAAATTACACCTTTTATGGCTGTGTGAAACGGCCCACAGACCGTGAGCTCGTCCTGATTTTAACTGGATTTAATGATGCTGCCATCTTGTTAAAATAAATAAATAAATAAATTTTAAAAAAGCAAAAACTGTAGCTTTACAGCGTTTTTAATGCACTAGCATTTATATAATTAAATATACTGATGTAAATGAACAGAGCTAGTATGTACAGTCAACTTCAGAATTATTGGCACCCTTCAAGAGAATGGGAAAAAATACGGTCGAGATTTGAACATGGATGAATCTTTCAACAAAATAACGACCTCAAGCAAACATCCAAATCAGCACAACATGCACAAAGACTGAAATGTTGTGCAGGGATGAACCGATCCAAGATCCTCTACATGTTTCTCCAACCGTGTAAGACATCACTGGAAGAGACTCAGTGCTGTTTTCTTCTCCGGGGAATTCAAAGGTCAGGGGGAAGGGGGCAAATACTTTTGAAAGTAGCCAAAAAATATTGTGTTAAAAGGAAACTGTAGAAAGTCTCCTAACGTGTACTCAATTCACGGTGTTTGTTTATGGTCATTTTTATGGAGGGTGCCGATAGTTTTGGGGTTGACTAAAAATTTGTAGTTGACTGTGAATGCTAATTTAGCTCTGTGTGTGTGTGTGTGTGTGTGTGTGTGTGTGTATGTGTGTGTGTGTGTGTGTGTGTGTGCGTGTGTAGATGGAGGTGGAGCGCGCTCTGTTAGAAGGTGAGCAGGAGTCCGAGGCGGCTCAGCTGCAGCAGGAGAAGGAGGCTCTGGAGCAGCTGAAGGACAAGATGGCCGACATGGAGAAGAGGGTGCAGGTGGAAAAGTCGCAGGTATTACAGTGAACACAAACACACACACCCACACACACACACACACACACACACACACACACACACACACGCACACACACACATATAAAGTTCCTGGCAGCTCATCAGTCTCACTTGTAGGTGATAATCTCCCCATCTATCCGGTTCACACCCTAACAGTGTGTGTGTGTGTGTGTGTGTGTGTGTGTGTGTGTGTGTGTGTGTGTGTGTGTGTGTGTGTGTGTGTGGAAAGCATCTTCCAGTTACACCTGCAGCTGTTTGAACACTCGAGCTCAGACATTCTGACTGCAAAGATTTTAAGAGACAGTTTATAGGCTGCATGGGAAATTTTCCACCCCGGAGCTACTGAGTTCTGGATTCTGATTGGTCAGAAAGTGTTGATTAGTTTTCTATAGCAGAGGCTCTGACAGTAGCGTCGGTTTATATTAATGCGCTCATTCTGATACATTACGGTTTCTATAGCAGCAGCTCGTTCACTGGAACTCATACAGCGGACGCTCCACACAAACCCTGTTGTGGTGAAGTTTTCTTAAAGTAAGGAGATAATGTTGATGTAACATGTATGGAAGGAGTCTCCAGTGTCAGCGTTTTGTAACAGTCAGAGGTAAAGCTGTAACTTTAAGTTTAAAAAAAAAAAAATTAAAATCGCATTATACCGTTTACCGTCCGCCGCCTGGTATCAATAACTGTCTGTGGTAAAAGGCGCAAAAGTAACGCACTAATCATTTTCCTTTTTCTGCTTTTATATGCCATATAATTCCCACTCATCTTCATGATTATCATCATCATCATTCTCTTCCTCCTGATGGCGGTGTTAGTGACTAACCCCAGCCTCCACACCTGCCCCTGCACTAACGCCTCTGCTCTGTCTGTCTGTCTCTCTGCTGTGTGTGTGTGTGTGTGTGTGTGTGTGTGTGCGGTGAAGGACAAAGCCCAGCTCGATGCTGAGCGGGTAAAGCTCGAGCGTCTGGCCGAAGTGCTGTCCGAGCAGCGCGCTCAGCTCAACACGTGTCCCGAAGCCCTGAAAGAGCAGCTCGTCCTCCAGCTGTCCAGGGTCAGTACTGAACACTGAGCCTTCCTCTTCCTCCACCTCTTCCTCCTCTTCCTCTCTCTCTTTCTTGCTCACTCTTGCTTGTTGGCTTGCTATCTCTGTCAACACTAAATTCTCACACGCTTTTCTTGCTGTGTCGGCATGCGTCATACAGTACACACACTCATGCAAACAGGCTGCATGAGCTGGAATGGGAGAAGTGTGTGTGTGTGTATGTGTGCGTGTATGTGCGTGTGTGTGTGTGTGTGTGTGTGTGTGTGTAGAGCTGAAGAAAGTTATGCCGGACGGAGTGACAGCTGTGGTTTTATGTTGTCGGAGGGTCGTGTTGTGTGTGCATGAGACGCATTTAAAGGTCAGAGGTCAGCGGCGGAAAGACATGGAGCTGCCGAGGCTCGATTGGCATCCTGCAGGAGGCGACATGTTTGTGAATGTTTGTGTCTTCAGCGATGAGAAACGCTTAACCTTCTGCTGCCCTTAAAATGATCAAAGTATTCCAGGTAGCATAATAAATAGGTTAATATGCTATTAATGCATATAAAGTCGCAACTAAAAATAGCATCGGTATCTGAAATTATACTCCTCATTAAAAATTCCAGGATCTATGAATAAACGTGAATATGCAAATTAGGAAATGTCCCACATGTCCTCCAGCCGTCCCATAATGGCAGGTGGATACGGGCGAGACTTCAAGGCCAGCGTCTCGTAATTCGCGTTTATTTGTCTACCAGCAGCTCGAAAGCGTAAGAATATAACATGGTGTTACCACGACAACGACGCATTTGCAAACCAAACTTGATTGAGCCCAAGCTGTAAATGTTAAGAATAGCCCCGCCCCTAAATTGTTTTTCATACAGAAGCACTGAGAAAGTTTAGAATTTTTTTTCTCACTGTGGCTGAGGTCTATAGGGTTATATTACAGGAATGAGTGGGGCATGACTCGTTAATGTGTGTGTGTGTGTGTGTGTGTGTGTGTGTGTGTGTGTGTGTGTGTGACACAGGACGCCGAGACGCTGGAGGTAGAGACGAAGCGTTTTGAGGACCTGGAGTTCCAGCAGCTGGAGCGAGAGAGCCGTCAGGATGAGGAGAAAGAGACGCAGACGCAGCAGGTCCTCCGAGAGATCGCAGAGTACCAGCGCAGCACTGTTACCCGCAAGGTACCGCAACCGTGTGTGCGTGTGTGTGTGTGTGTGTGTGTGTGTGAGTGTGTGTGTGTGTAAAATACATATTTTAATGTTTAACATCTTATCTACTACAACTACTACTACTACTACTAATAATAATAATAATAATAATAATAATAATAATAATGTGTATACAGTATATAGCACATTTAATTAATTTAATGCAGCTCAAAATGCTTTATTGTTTAAAATTGCTTCTGTTTAAAGAGATTATAATAAAATCAGGATGCCATGGCAACAAAGAAATTGAGCTAAGTTTTAACAAGAACATGAAGATAAAATGATCATTTGGTCTCCTTGTGATTAGTTTTTTCTTAAGAGATCAACACCCATTGTGTTTTTCTGATTTCACACACCGTGCAAAATCATTTTGGTGTTTGTCAGAGCTTTTCTTTCCTCTCCTCTTGTAGGAGAAGATGCTTGCTCTGAAGAAACAGTCCACACAGATCATCCAGCAGGCCCAAAAGGAGAAGGAGAGCTTTCTGAAGGAGAAGAACAACCTTCAGATGATGCTGCAGCGGGTGAGAGATGCAGAAACACCAGGAAGAAGGTGGAACCGGGCGTGTCTCGTTCGCTGACTGAAGTTTCTCCTTCGTTTCTGGGGGGGTTTTTACAGGAAAAGGAGAATCTCAACAACCTGGAGAAGAAATATGGCGAGCTCACGGGGGGGCGGAGCTTCCCCGTCAACCCCCTCAGTATGAAGGAGGTACGGTGTGAAAACCTGTCAAATCTGTCAATCAAAACTACCTGGGACAAAATAGTTTTTAAAGTGGAGATGCAAAAGAACGCATGGCAGGGTTTCGAAGTAACAAGAACCTGATTGCTAAAAGAAAAATGGTTCATTTTATGCAAATGACATGCGACTGTCATGTTGCGCTGACCAATCAGCTCCAACCTAGTGATTATTTGTTATCTAGCTGTCCAATTAACATAAATACATTTTAATATATTTTTCATATCCGTTTTATAATCAAAGGTTCCATTTGCAAGCTTTATTGTAGAAGGACACGCCCCTTAAGAGATCACTATGGAAACGGGGTCTCTCTTTCTTTCCCTGTTGTTCCAGGACAGCTCCTTATTGGCTGATGTATGTCAGCCTTGTAGCGAGCTTAGCCACACCCACCATCTCTCACTACTTCCTGTTGATATCGTGGCCTTTTCCTGTCTCTTCTCCTTTCTGTCCATTAAAAGTGCTGAGGTACTGCTCTGTGACTGTGTCTGCGTTTGCGTCTGCGTTTGCATCTGCGCTGCATGTCTCCTCCCCCTCACCTCTAACACCCTGCTTAATTTTATCTTCTAAAATGATTCTCCATAATGTAAGATTATCATTAACGCTTGCTCTCTCTTATAATGTCGTGACTCCAGCGTGTCTGTGCTTTTAACCCTGCGCATTTCTCCCCCCCATTTCTAAAATGGTCTGTTCCACAGGGTTATGTCACAGTGAGTGAGATCAATGAACTCTATGCGAAATTGGGGGTTGAGACAAGCCACGCCCCCTTCAACCTCAATGCCCCCGAGCGTCCCGACTCTGGGTCTGACCCCAGCCCTAGTCCCGAAGACGGCAGCGCACCTTCAGGAGAGGACGAGGTGTGTGATGCTGCGTTTACACACTAGCGTTGTCGGATTTGTTTAGCGGCGGAGCTCATTTGCGTATTCATGAGTCTATAATGTTAGAACTGTATCTGGAGCTACTACAGTAGTGTCGTCATATCACTATATCACCAGAGAAAATGACAATTGTCCAGTTATTCTGCAAAGACAAATATATTCATTTAATTTAGCCGATATTATTAGCTAGGATTTCCTAGGCAACCATAGTTACGGATAAACATCCACCATCTTTACCTCATCTAAATCCAACATGGCTTATTCACTATATATGCTCACTACACAGGGTACGAAGTGCACCAGATAAACCAATAGAAAACCATTTCAGACGGAAATCACTTTCAGGATGTATGAAACAGAACGTAGAATTCTTTTTAACATTTAAATACATTGGACTTTTTTTCTTTTTTAAAAAAATATGTAAATAAAGTAAAATAAAAGAGTGGACTCTTTTACTTAGAAACCCCTTTTTCTACTTCAAGTGATAAAATGATTTGAACAAACAGTTTAGGAGCGGTTTCTTTCACTGTCCCTCCCGGGGAACCCTTAAAGGCTCTATGTAGAACCATAAAACCGAGGTGAGAATTTGTATTTGTCCAGTGAACCGTTAGAGAACCCTTCTACGAATGTGTAAGAGTATTAAAATGGAAGTAATGAGAAATAGTTTATTCCACACACTCACTCAGTTACTACACATACTCTTAGAACAAAAGGGTTCTTTAAGGGTTCATTGGATAAATAAGTATTCTTAGCTGTGGAAAAAGAGTTCTTTCTGATAGAGAAACATGTTGTGTGTGGTACAAAATCCCCAAAATTATCATTATTTCCTTCTTAATACCTAGAACCTGTCAGGAGTTATATACTGGTACTTGGGGTTCTTAGGAGCATTAAAGGCTCTCAGCTTCAAAAAAAAAAAGAAGGTTCTACTTGGATTTCTTTCTGATAGGTAAACACTGTTGTAGGGTTTTATGTAGACCTTTAAGGGTTCCCCAAGAGACACAAGTGAAGAACCCTTAAGGCTATACATATTCAACATGAAGAACTTTCCTCACATTTCTCAACGTGGAAAAGGGATTCGGAATAAATGCATGTGAATCATTGTGTACTTTATTTACATGTGTTTTTTTTTTCTTAAAGGTTTCTTCAAGAGAAGAGTTATTTATGATAGGGAAACACTTTCTCATTGGGTTGGGGGAACGTTTAAAGAGTTCCCATAATATAAAGTGACAGCCGAATATTTGAATTGAATAAAATTACTTCATCTCTATTAAATGAAATGTTCCATTTTTTCAAAGTCACTGTGTCGCATTTCCCTCTGTCTCTCTGTCTCTCCTTTACCGCTCTTCTCCGCTTTCTCTTCTTCCACTCGTCTCTTTTGCAAAGCTCTGCGTCTCTTCCTGCTCTCGCTCCGCCCTCAAACCCGTCTCCGTGCACTGGCCCGAGGAAATGGTGACCTTCCTCGGCCCATCTCCTCCTCTTCCTCCTCCTCTCCCTGCCAAAAAACACTCACGGCACAGGCAGGTAAACCGTGCGTGAGATAAACACAGGTGTGTGTGTGTGTGTGTGTGTGTGTGTGTGTGTGTGTGTGTGTGTGAGAGAGAGAGAGAGAGAGAAAGAGTGTGTTTAACCTTGTCTAAGTGATCC